>NC_136797.1:39087085-39317085 GCF_951216825.1 Electrona antarctica
CGTGATGACGTGTCGAGGCCCACAGCGATAAAAGCCAATAAAAATGAAGCTCACCCGTTTAATTCCCCATATCTCCGCATCCGTCCAGCACAGGCTGCACAGCTGCTACTGATTACAGATATCTTCCGTTTTTATTCCCATTCAAGATAACATCCAGAGAGTGTATTACTCGGTTTTAACTTAATCATCACGCTAAAAAAATTATCTGAAAACATTATAGGGTAGAAATAAGCCACATAAGAGTAAACTGGTAAAGCTGGACCACTATCTGATTTGTAAACAAACATCCACACGCTGTCCTGCGTAGCATAGCTACTGTCCCTAGCTACCGTCCCATCCCCTGAGGGGATGCGACGCTCTGATTGGTTCAGAAACTTCATAGCGGTGTTTCAACTTGAGACCGGCTGAAACTTCAAAATAAAATGTCCACCATTTCCGTTTCACTACGCCTTTAAAAGTTTTCATTTTCAAATGATGGCTATAGCGCCTCCCTTTGGCCGCACGGTTAAGCCAGAACTGCAATATTTGGCAGAAAAATTGGGAGAAGAAAAAAAGGTACAAATACAATAAAGGGCCATAGGCCCTTCGGACATACCTTTCGGCCTGGTGGAGACAATAAGGGAAGACAATTTGATAGCATGTTTTTACCCAGCTATTTCATATGGAATCTATGATTCTCAGGTATAATAGGCCTATGGCTTTTTTAAATTATATTATTATATATTTTTACATTTATTTATCATTTTATTTTCATTGCATAAAAATGAATCTGAGACGTCACATGCGGTTTGTCCATTTGTCCAATCAGATACAGCTGGCTGATTATGGAGGTCATGTTGTTGTTTGGTGCGGAGATGGTGCATTCTTTCAAAATGAAACGGTGACCAGAAAATATTATGAAAGAAGAATTTGGGGGATTTTATTTTAAATGTTTTATTTCAACATTATCTTCAAAGGAAGCCACTGGGTGTTTGGAGTTAAAAACGAGTTATTAATTTATTAGGCTTCAGAAGTCGTGAAACTGAAACAGTTGATGACAGACTGATGATGATGACGTATGACTGGAGATGTTATGAAAGAAGACAACTAAAGGTACGAAATGGAACTTTTTCTTAGCTGGTTTTGTTTAATTTCATGGCAGCCAACTTCAAATTAGGCCTGGCTTTATAGCTCGATCTGGTCCATAGCCCTAATGCCCAGAGTATTGGACTCGAGACTCGATGACTCGTTACAGGGCATGCTTTCATAAACGGGCTATAGTATGGGCACCACCAATCTTGACATAAAATAACACGGGTGTTGCCAATGACAGGCTAGGCTACTAATTACAAATATCGGCAGCAGTGCAGCAAAGGGCTGTCTAGTCTGTACCAAACAACACAAATCATTTCTCATAAACACACATGTAGGCTGTTATACACAGTTCAGTGGTTTTCAACCTCTTTTATTTCAAGAACCCCCACACCTCTCTGAGAGTTACCGATACATAAGGTCCATTTAATTGGAACCCTCAAACTCAAAGAACACTACAGGACTGAGGGTCATTGGATGCCACTTTGAGAACAACTGTTCTATTGAAACTGCTGTCATGCAAATTATAAGGTATTTTCCTGTGTGACAGAGTGCTGCAATTAATTGTGGGTTTGTTTTGGCACAGGCTGCTTATTTGTGCCATTTTCTTTATTATGGTGATGCATTGTTTTAGTTGAACACTGTGGTGCTGTACCTATAGCCTGTACCCTGTATGCTACCTGTTGTGTATTGTGTTTACTGGTAACTTAGCAGTACACTGTGACAGTACAGTGTATTGTGTTTGTGTCTAATAGCAGTAAGTATAGGCCTATGTTGCACCTTGAGACTGCACCTGACTTGGCTTTTACAGAAGAATGGCAACCAAAACAAGAGAAACACAACTAAATCAAGAATTAAACCTTGTGTTTTATTGTCATTTACTGTAGCTATATCATGGTAAATGTTTGGTTTGGTTTGGTTTATTTATTTAGCACGTAGTACAAAAAATAGACAATAACATATCAAAGAACAAAAATACAATGCAATGAAGGGAAGAAGCCAGCTGTCTTATTTGGAATCCTTTCCTGTATGGAAGAGGTCATTGATTTAAAACAGATTAAAAGTTAAATTAAGAACAATACAAAAGTCTACAAGTTGGCAAAGGGGGGCAGCTGTGCAATAAAGAAATAAAAACACAGACTGCACAAAAAAGGGAAATAAATACAACAACAAACACACAAAAGAAAATATAACACATCAAAGTAAATCATGTAATCTACAGAGAGGAAGACATAAGATATTTCTTTAGATGTTTTTTGAATATTGGCAAGGATAATGAGGATTTAAGTGAAGCATCTAGGGAATTCCATAGATGAGGGCCTCTAAATTTGATGAAAGATTGATGTTTGGAAGTGCGACAATAGGGTAATTCAAAATCATTGCCTTGTGGGGTAGGTATGAATGTCAGAAGTAACTCGGAAAAAATTGTGAAAAGAAGAGGGAATGTCTTTTTTGAATTTAAACATAAATAAACAGGTCTGAAAAACGTTTACTTTGTCAATGGGTAATATTCAACAGGTGTCAAAATCACATTTGATTGGGTGAGCATGCTGTAGATTCATGGAACGGAATGAGAGCATGGGATAAGCCAACAAAGAGAATATATCATGTGACTTTTTTGGCTCATGTGATACAATAATATAATATTTACTTTGAATGTGGAGTGGATACACCTAGTGGTTTTTTTCAACCAGTGGTCCGGGACCACCAGTGGTCCTTGAAGCGATTCCTGGTCATCCCCAGTTAAATGATGGAGAGTTTGTAACCAAATGGACCCTTATAAACACATTCCGAGACGGGTCCCATGGTCGCAGGCAACGTATTTCCTGAGGGTGGACCGTGGAGACAACATAGCTGCGGTGTAAGAGTCGGCTCTTCTACTACAGGGGTTCTCAACCTTTTTGGCCGGGGACCCCCGAAAATGCTTTGGCAACGTCTCAGTAGAGGCAAACTCAAATTCAACATTTGGAGAGAAACGGAATGTCAAAAAATACACCGCGGTGGCTGAGACCAGAGCCATAGTAATGGTTGAGACGAAGCAGTGAAAGGTCCTGAAAGATACATAACGTCAGTCTTACCCAATCTTTCTGTTGTATGAACACAAGGCTGCTGTACTGGTACTATACTGCATATTACGCATTTAAAGTATGCTGCAGCCTTGTTTTTAGTTATCAAATAGCACTGCTGATGGTCATGGTCAGCATTCCTCTTTGTCAGAAATAATAATTCATCTGTTCCCGTCTTTCGTCTGAGGAAATCAAGTATCACGCTTTAGTTATGGCACGTTACCGTGTGTGCATGTGTGTAAACTGCTATCTGCAAGCTTGTAGATTAGTCAATATAGATTGATTTAGGTTTGTTTATTTGTAACTCATTTCAATGGGTCTTAAGTTGTTAAAGGCTGGGGGAGAAATGGGTGGACTTTTGATTTGATGGGACACGTCTTGATTCTTCACTTAACTGTCTGTCTGGTTGGTGGAAGCATACAACAGACGACCACGATGCCCCATTTCTACATACAATGGTTTTAAAGGGGCATTCCACTCATTTTCAACATTTTACTATGTCATTAATGTACCTTAGAGCTGTTGTGTGGAAATAATAAAAAGGTTCCCCCATTCTGTGTTTCCTAGAACTAGAGGTATGAAAAAAATCATTAACATGGTGAAACACATCTGGATGACATCATCAAGATGTGTTTCACCATGTTAATGATTTTTTTCATAATTACAGTTCTAGGAAACACAGAATGGGGGGGACTTTTTTATTATTTCCACACAACAGCTCTAAGGTATATTAATGACATAGTAAAATGTTGAAAATGGGTGGTTTTCCCCTTTAAGAGCTGTATGTGACAAAAGGTTGAATTGAGCCAGTGTGAAGATATTACTGTGAAAGTGATATGACTTTCTTATTATTAAGGACATGAGCAGTGTTCTGAATCATAATTATTAGGGAGAGTCTACTGAAGAAAACCTGGACATGTTTCTTTTTCTAAATCCTGCAGTTAAGTCCTTTAATACTTGATTTATCTCAAGGTGATGATAGCAGTATTGTCCTAATGTGGCAGGTGAAATTCAGGTCTGAGTCCATGACTATGACTATTTCTTTATGACTCAATGTTTATTCCTTTTTTCAAATTGTACACAGAAAAATAGCCTCTCCTTTTTTCATGAAAAATGTAAATAAAAGTATCAGACAAAAATAGACAACAAATAAAACTTACAGAACAAAAAGTAAATGCAATACCAAACTATAGGCTACAGACAAAATACAATACAATACAAACAATACAATTAATAAAAAAAAATAAAAGTAAGACAATGCCATTTGGTCCTGGGCCCAATGAATAAAAAAAAGTATGTTGCACTAACATCACATTGGGGTCTCTGACAGCAATATACATTAGCCTCCCCACTTACGGATATATTTATCCAGTCTATCAGCCATTTGGTCATATGCAGCAATCCTGCCAATCTCCACAAACCACTCTTTCAGCCTTCCAACCCTTCATCAGAAATGACTATTACTATTGACTACACACCAAATGATAAATGGTGCATTTATGCTTTTATCCAAAGCGCTCTACATAGATTGTAGATCTGCAAGGCACCAAATGAGCATTTGTGCCTGTCGTAGACATGCGCAGAGCAAGTTCAGTCAGGGAACCTCAGTGCAGTTGCTACCAGCCGTTAATTGGGCTGCCTCAGCATCACGCTCTCATCCACATGATTCACTCAGCCAATCACACACTCACTCCATCTTCATACCGGCTACTTTAACCGGAGGTTAAAGTAGCCTCCTGCTCCTCCTGCTTGCTTGCTTGCTGCTGCTGTATCTGCGTGCTGTTGTATACAAACCTGCTGCTCACCTCCACCGCAGCTACCATTTGCTCGTTTTGAATCTACTGTTTAGGTAAGGGGGGTTCCGGAGTCCCTATGGCCGGGACTGATGCGCTTGATCTGAGTACCTAAAAAGCAGATCCAATGCATCGCCAAACCATAATAAATATATTGCTCATCTTATATTCAATAAATATATATTACATCCATTCTTGAGTTGTCCTGACTAAACCTTCTCATCCGTAGCAATAAGGGGTTCAGTGTCTTGCTCAAGGACACTTCGACACTAAAAAGTCTGGCTTGGGTTGGGTTTTTAACTTTTGCCTAAATTAAAGCGGACTCCAAAAACAATTACTTCAGTTAAAGTAATAACATACACTTCCAGATGGCTTCCGAGTGTTCACTCTCAAAGGCGCTGGAAGGAACATAGAACAACGCATGCATGGTGGAGGACAGCAGTGGGCTGACGATGCAGCTGGCCAGCCTGGCCAGACGGTCTCAGTCAGACGACACACGCGACAATAAATAATAGGTCAATAAGAACGCCAGCTGGAGTGTTGTCCCCCTCCCGCCCTCCATCATTGTCTCCATTTTGTTCTCCAGCCTCATAATTGACTATCTCTCAAAGCCCAATTTATGTCATCGTATTGCATGTGGCACACCAACAATAGCTAGATATACTAGCTTCTGTGAGCTTGTAGATCAGCTATTTTCTGTTTGCGCCACCATTGTACGATGAAGTATGAATCAGACTTCAGTCTCCCTTTGTCACAATTTAATTTTAAGTCCTTCTCTTTCACTCTCTCGCTCATGCTCTCTCTCTGTCCTTTTCATCTTCTGCCATCCCCCTCATTTCACACCATTAGGTGTCCTCTGTCCTGTTCTTTGTCTCTCCCTTCTGTCTCCCCTGTCCCCTCTCCCCTGCCCTCTACTGTATATCTCTCTCTGTCAGGCTCTCTTGGCTCCAGCCCTCCGACAGTGCCCGACGTATCCACTGTGTTCTCTTGTGCGTGCGCCGGCCGGCGATGATGATAGCATTATTATAGCGAGTCTGGCCTCTCTGACACAGCATCCCACATCCATCTGTTATTCTGGCCATGTAAGCTGTCAGGTCCTCTCCAGTGATGCTGAGATGTCCTTCATGGGCGACACCACGATCAGCTCTCTTTAGGCCGCGTCCTCCTTATTCAACATAAGACAGCAGGTCATTATGACCCCTTTTCATTTCAATGACCCTGGTCAGTTTGATACGCATTAGGCCATGGACCCCCATTTGATACAACAGCATGTATCTCTTAGATCCCCAGTCCACACGGTAGAATCCTCAGTGTTTTCACATAGCAAATATCATGGCCACTGGTACTAGTTAATTTTGGGCAGGTCTCCACCCATAGCTTGTTCCCTGCGTGCATGCCTACTCATACAGTACAGTATGTACACGTGGATGTACAGTACAGTAGATAATTGCATCATCAGCTCTGTTCTATTCTCCCTATACACTAATTGTTGTCCCTAAGGGCTTTCTGAAACGCCGATACTAGATAGTGGCATAATGACAAGGTCTATTTGTACTTAAGAAAAAACAGCAAGGTTAAATTATTTGTACAAGCAAAGCTTACAGTACTTAACTTCAGTGCAGAAAAACGTATAGACAATATTGTAAAACACTATCTGAGAGCAGTGTTTGATTTGGAAAAAACCCTGGTCCGCCCCGGTAACAAGATGTGCACATGCACACGCTCTACAGTGGGGGAAGTACAACAGACCAACAGCACGTGCACCAAGGCCCGCCCCACTCGATCATGATTGGAGGAAGGCCACTCTCATCCTGATTGGATGAAGGCTTTGCCACCCGAAGCCCAAACCGAAACTAGGGTTTTTTGACCCCAGGGGCTCACTGGGGACAGGGAGGAACTCCTTATATGGTCAGCACACTTTATAGTAGGGCGGATTATCCAAAAAATAAGAAAAAATAAGTGATATTTGAATTAAGTGAAATCACTGAATATACCTTTAAGTACAATTTTGAGGTATTCTTTACATTAGTGGAGTACTTACATCTCTGAGGAAAATATTGTACTTTACTCCACTACAATTATTTGAAAACTTTTGTTGCTAGTTACTTTTTAGATTAGTATTACTAAACATACATTAAGCACTTAAGTTTTATATATTTCCTATTTCTTTTGTTTGTTATAGAAGTGTATATTTGTCTTTAAATGTTCTGTTGAATTGAAAAAGGTGGACCCTGCAAACAAGTGTAATGCTTAATCATAGTTTGTCCACAAAAACAGTTTTTGTATTGACTTGTGTTTTTGTTTGAAATGTTCTGTATACTGTGAAATAAAAATCAGTCAATATATTGCCTATTTTCAAAATGTATTTTATACATTTTGAAAACTTGAATGGGACATTGATTCTGAATAATGACTACTCTTAAGTACTTTAAGTACAATTTGATGCCAATACTTTTGTACTTTTATTCAAGTACATTTTGAATTCCGGACTTTTACTCGTAACAGTCTGGAACAGAGTATTTCAATATTGCAGTATTTATACATTTTTAAGCAAAGATTGTGAGTACTTTTTCCACCACTGTCTCGCGTTGCCAGACTGTTGCCTCTCGCAATTTTCAAATGCTTCCGTCATACAGTCTGGAGCAACGGAAGCTCTATCATGAGTAAGTGATAAAGTTACCCCACTTACGTTTCATCTTAGTTGCGCAAATGTATCCTAACTAGAGCGGTGCCCGTTGGAGCCTCTATACAGCGTTGCCCGTTGGGCACTGCATGGTCTACTTGGAATGATGCAAGCTGGAAATGAATGCCCCACCCAGATATTATGTCTGTGTCCTATTTATGTCCATATATGGAGTTCTTTGTCAGGCAATGACAGGCATGCCCAAATATGGAGTCTATGCAGAAGTCAGAATGATGTCAGAACAGTCCAGCTCCATATATGGAGCCTGGGCAGGGGCCCTGTCCAGAGCCCGGGCAGAGGCCTTTTGTGGTGGTTCTGGACAACCGTGGGTCCGACCGACTCGACACCGGGCACTGCACTCCCTGTGGGGGTGTGGAACACGTTTGTCGAATTTGAAGTCGGTGGGCGAACGGTTCTCGAGTTACGTGGATTACAGACGTACGTACGTACGTACAGAGACTTGGTGCAATTATAGTTACTAGACCTGTACGTGCCCGTTGGCCACCGGCCTACTTGAGAACGATGCAACTTGGGAAATAATAATACCCGTTGTCAACTTGTCATAGCACCCATTTTAACTATCTGTCTGTGTCCCTTTTGTGCCCGTACTGTATATGGAGATCTCTGTATCTGTATGACTGTATATGAATTTTCCAAGTGCTCAAAGCGCTTTGGTTCATTCATGCATACATTGGGAGGTGAAGCGGCGAACAGTCGACGCCAGCGTCCTCACTTCCCTCATTCACACACCAATGGTGGCGAGCTCACACCGACCAACTCATTGGAGGCAATGTAGGGTTCAGTGTCTTGCCCAAGGACACTTCAACATGTGGACAGGAGGAGCCGGGATTCGAACCGCCGACCCATGGTTCATTGGACGACCTGCTCTATATCTCCTGAGCCACAACTGCCCTACCTAGCCACTAGCCTACTTGGAACGATGTGAGTTGGAAATGTATGCCCCACCCAGATATTACGTCCATGCCCCTTTTATGCCCATATATGGAGTTCTTCAGGTATGCCCAAATATGGAGTCTATGCAGACGTCGGAATGATGTCAGAACAGGCAAGCTCCATATATGGACACTGGGCAGGGCCCAGTCCAGAGCCCTGGCAGAGGCCTTTTTGGGTCGGTTCTGGACAACAGAACCGACTTATTAGAGTAAAATAAATCCTCAATGTAAAGTACAAATACCTCAAAATTGTACTTAAGTACAGTACTTATTTACTTTCCTCCACTGGAAATGTACAACAGCAACATTTCTTCTCTGGTGAATGGGTTGGGTGTGAGGGGAGTGCAGGAGCATGAAGGAAGGCTTTACAGTAGCTGCATCATGGGGTGATGTTGATGATGAGGATAATGATGATGGTGGTGGTGTTGGTGGTGGTGGTAGGGAGACGGGGATGATGTCACAGACTTTTAGGGTTGAGGAAAGGAGGATCGAGGCCATGGGTGAATAAGGGAGGGGTTACACCAGGATCTGCAGTTTTATCTGCAATGCATCAGTACCTCTCTCTCTCTCTCTCTCTCTCTCTCTCTCTCTCTCTCTGCATCTGTAGTTAACATTAGACGCAATGTGCTTTTACTGTAGAGAGAATTGAGCTCTATATAGGATCTGCACAAATAATACTGTTCCACATTCGCTACCTAATGCACTCCCCCCAGAGGCAATAACAACTAAAAGAAAGGGAAATGGATGACTGTTGCTCTGAGAACCGGTGGGAGAAAAACAAATAAAGAACATGGGACAGCTACTTGAAGTTTATATCTTCTTGTAAAGAGGGGCTGCGGTTGGTTTTGTACAGTTGGATGCCATGATCACAGAACAACTGTAACACACCACAGGTCTGGGGCTCCGATTTCAACTGGCCAACAACAAATGCACCAATGCGTGCACTCGTATTACTCTATGGTGGTGCAGATATAACCATCCACTGGTGTCGGTGTGTAACATCTGCTGTGTTGTGCTTTCTACACACTATTAAAGGTGCATAATTACAATTTCTCCATACCTTTCTAAATGGTGCATGTATTTTATATAGCGCCAAGGCACTTTACGTAGATTGTGCATTACATTCACCCACCGATGGTGGAGGAAACCATGCAAGGCACCAAACTGCTCATTGTGAGCAATTAGGGGTTCAGCGTCTTGCTCCAGGAC
The DNA here is from genome assembly GCF_951216825.1 of Electrona antarctica. Lineage (NCBI taxonomy): Eukaryota > Metazoa > Chordata > Actinopteri > Myctophiformes > Myctophidae > Electrona > Electrona antarctica. Next base: position 39,096,861 of record NC_136797.1, read on the forward strand.
ACTTCGACACCAGCTCTGGGGGAGCCTGGTATTGAACTGGGAACCTCACGACTTTTTCATCCGGCCGTTCCGCCGGCCACTCTACTCCTGAGCCACTGCCGCCACTAGGGCTAGGGTTACCCTAAACTTTTCTAGTACTACTACCGTCTTCTACACCCATGGCCACTGGCACTGAGTCATTTTATTGTGTTGTTGCCATTACAGGCATAATTATAGGTGGTCAGGGAATATTCCTCTTTTATTGTAGGCCTATATATTTTTTTAAATCACAATGTCCATTAAATTTAAGAAAACCTTTGATATACTAGGTGTAGTTTAGCATGGACGAATATAGAGGCCTCTGTCTCTTGGTTTCCAAACCAAGAGACTGAGGCATCTTATCCCTAAACTTATTTTTTTGGTTTTGCTATTTTGAAAAACATTTTTGAATAGTTAATTGCCAATCTACAAGCTCACAACGTGTCGATGTAGATTGGCTATTTTAACTATTCAAAAAGGTTTTTCAAAATAGTAAAAAAAAAGGCAAAGTAGTTTAGGGATAAGGGGTTTTATCATGGACGAAAATAGAACCTAGAGCCTGCAGTGAGTGCGGTGTGTGTGCTCCGGGCACGTTGTCGTGGTGGAGCAGCCACAACTTGTGTCTTAACAGAGCCCGCCTTCAGCACGCCTACAGAACCCGGTCAGGCGATTGAGGACTTGCTGGTAGAAGTGCTGGTTGACTGACCCTGAGGATGTCAACCAGCGATCAGCATCACCTTGATGTTCGATTTGGACATTCTTGGATCTGACTAAAATTGTGGTCTTCCGCTGCTGGTTTCCGGGTCGTAATGGAAGGGTTAGGGTTAGCATTGAGTCACGAGTCACAGTCCTGTTACTTTTGAGTCACAGTCCTGTTACTTTTCTTACACGCCTCATATTGTTGAAGGAAGGTGGGCTGGGGTGGTCCTTGAGGATTGTTAAAAAATATATATTTTGAGCATATTGTGCTATAGAGTTTAGAGTTTATTTGGATCCCGATCCCCATTAGCTGGTGCATAACAACTAATCTTCCTGGAGTCCACACAGAACATAAAAAGATGAATTTCGACAAGACATTATAGGACAATGATGTAAAAAATTGACAGTTTCCTTCGAACAGTGACTTTCATATCATCCTTATTATACAACTTATTCTCTGATTCAGCTAGCATTTCCTTGGACAGTGAAACAACAAAAGAAAGAAAATAATTACGTTTGAATTAGATTAAATTGCTAGCAGCACCGGGCGGGTAGCTCAGAAAAATAAGAGAACCAGTGGTGCATAATATCCTGCAAAAAGCACATTTCCCTGCAAATTCTCAGCAGCCTATATATCATGATGGACTGTGCTGACCAAGTTGTTCTGATTAATTTGTTGTGAAATAAAAGGTTGGCCAGGTTGCTCACCGGTAAAACATTGGGGTTAAGCACCTTGCACCTCAGTGGCAATCTGTAAGCTGTCGACACACAATGAGCGGTGCATTGATGGGCTTGTAATATTGTATGTCTGTTATTTTGGACACCGTCTGTGACGCACATTACGCATGCTATGTATCTGGGTTTGAGAGGCATTTTACAGTAGCCTACTAGATTATAGCCAAGTTGACAGTTGTCATAAACTTGTGCGGGACTGTTGCATGGTTAATGATGAAAGAGTTGCATAATAACGGGGACAATATTGGACATAACTGCGTCACTTCAGAGGAAAGGGAGCTGCTACTTCAGATTCACCCATGGATTCCATTAACAATGGCATGGTGGAAATGGAACATTGAAAGACAAAGAAGAGGTCCCGCACACTGTCAGACACTTGCCAAAAAATGTTGCTCTTAATTAGGTCGACGTTTCGGTCGCTTAGACCTTCATCAGGACAGACAATCTCTTTTTTTGGCAAGTGTCTGACAGTGTGCGGGACCTCTTCTTTGTCTTTCAAAGAAACCCTTTTCATTATATTCTCTATTGCCCTACGCACCTGTCACCAGCCTTTTCATTATATTCCCTATTGCCCTACGCAGTACGCACCTGTCACCAGCCTTTTGAGGTGTGCATCAGCCTTTTGCTATAATATAAGAAAATGGAACATTAACAGTCAACGTGAGTTACATACCGGTAAATCCTTTTTTGGGCGACTATAAATGCGTACTCTCACACTGGTTCAATTGTTATACTGAGTGAGAGTGACTCACTCAGTATAACAATTGAACCATGGCGCCGGGTGCCGCGGGCATCTAGTGGCTTTGAACTCTAATTGAACGGTCAAATTCTGTATTCGCACGGGTGCTACAAATTGCATTTCATATACTATTTTTACTAGCAAATGGGAGTACCTGCTCGCACTGTCGAGCCCTGGCTGACAGTGAGTACACCTTTGAAAAATCAGTTCCCCATGGACATTTCTGCTCAGTGTCTCAACAGTCACAAGAATTGCCTAAAGGTTGAACCCCTAATTGCCTTTTCAGTTTTGCTGTCCTTTCCGGTTGACCATGGCCCCTGGGCCTTATACTGTATATACTCTACATGAGAACAATTGGTTGTTGATGGCAAGGCACATGGCAGGTAACTATAATACCTGATCTGATGTACATAGTTAGGCTTCCGGTTTGCGGCTGAGACGGGTCCATGGGCCAATGGCCCGGCCCTAAGCCTGTTTCCAAGCCTACTTTTGCTTGCAGAGGATTTTGCTGAGCATGCACGGATTGCACGCACTATTCTATTTCTGTAGCACTGTCTAGCTTCACATTTCTCCAGTCACACACACTCACACAGGGGAGTTGCACAGTAAAACTGTTTCCTACAATTGGCCACTAAGCGGCTCCACTGGGGCAGTTGGGGTCAAAGTGCCTTGCTTTAGGGCAACTAAACACAGGAGGGTAAAAGCCCCACCATTATACGTTATTTGCGTGGCGGTGTTACGCACCGTAAGTAGCAAATCTAAACATGGTCATTGGTCACACTGCGAGACATCACGACATGTTGTGACCTTGTAGTTTTGCTATTTTCAGCGCACAACACACAACTATAGTAAGTATAAATCGGTCTATAACGATTGGTTCGTCACATAGGCTACCAACAAGGATATGTACAACCGTTTTCGAATCTGTGAAACTGTGAGCATGCATCAGCGATTTGAAACAACGACATCTGAGCCACTTGTCTTGGTTGGCAGAGCCCTCGTTTGATTTCTGTTGATTTCTGTTGAGTACTAAATAGCGAAATAGCGACGATAGCAGATATTCAAGCTCACAACAATATGTCACATATAGCTTCCTCATGATACACACAATCAATACACCTTGGTAACTGCAATACACCCTTAGTCTAAAGCAGTGAGAATAATGTACATTCTGCAACGCTGCTTATCATGGATTTATGTACTGTGTTGGCAGGTGATATATAATCCACACTGCATGTGTTGCACTGCTTATTTTTTACTTGAATGTGAAGTTCTTTTGTCCCTGTCTATACCATGACCATCAGCATGTATTATACACAATGTAAGCTGTTAATAATGTCCCTATCCGATGTCGGCAAGGCCAGTTTTTGTACATTTATTGTATTCTGTGTAAATAGTTTCTCATTTCTCTTCCACTGTCTGTTTTCCGCTAGTGCTGCAAGAAGTCTCTGTTAGTGTTTATGTTCCAAGGTCAGTCTGGACATGCATAATGTAAATGCACGCACGTCGCACACACGGAACATGCACACATATAACCACACACGCATCCTAGCCCACACACAATTGTGCGTGTATGCACGCACGCACGCACACACACATGCACACACAAATTCTCAGCGTTAACACTGACGATTTTCATGATCCCAGTGTTAATTAGTGGAGGAAGAAGAATTATTTGACTTACTATAATTTCAATGGCTATACGCGGCCCTCACATCTGTTTCACACGGCCAATACAACCAATATGTTCATATAGCGATCTCTGTATCTATCAGACCGTGTACGTTTTATGCCAATATCTGGAGATCGCTGATGTCTATCAGTAAATGCCCATATATGGGCATGCCCCCTTTTGTGCCCATACATGGAACTGTTTGCGCCTGATGCCATGACAACACATTCAGGATAGACGACACACTCCATATTTGGGCGTAGCTGCACTGGTTGTAGCTGAGTCATAGTAGATGTGGTCCTCCCTTAAGACAATTTTAATAGACGTCAGAATGATGTCGGAACAGGCCAGCTCCATATATATGGACACTGGGCAAGGAGGGGCCCTGTCCAGAACTCGGGCAGAGGCCTTTTTGGGTCCGACCGACTCGACACCGGGCACTGGGTGGAAAGCGTGTGTCGAATTTGGTCGGTGGGGCGAACGGTTCTCGAGTTACGTGTATTACAAACGTGTACACACACACACACACACACACACACACACACACACACACACACACACACACACACACACACACACACACACACACACACAGAGAGACTTGGTGCATTTATAGTTAGGTAAGAAAAATGGAATATAATACTGTTACTGTTAAGTAAAAATCCTGCATTCAAATTCTGTCGGTCTATCTCTCTCTCGTGTATCTGTCTCTCTGCTCTCTTATTGTTGCCAGTATGCTGGAACATTGCCAGTGTTGTGACATCATAGTTCTAATCTGCAGAGTCACTCATTCTCCTCTCCTCTCCTCTCCTCTCCTCTCCTCTCCTCTCCTCTCCTCTCCTCTCCTCTCCTCTCCTCTCCTCTCCTCTCCTCTCCAATCATCAAACCCGCCCACACTCTCTTCTCCACCTTGACACTAGCATTTTTTTGCTTCTTTTTATCTCCCATTTTATTTATCTCCCTTCTCTCATCACTTTTATTGGCTTCAAAAAAAGGTGCTCGTGAATCATCAGTTATGTCCTAAAACAGATTACCTTGAACCATTTTTCTATATCTCTTGATTAAAAACAAAACAAAAAAAGTCCCTGAGGAGCTTGTAACATCGTTACAAGCTCTGCAATGTCACTGTAAATCTTGAAATGCATAGCACCAGGCCCTCATACACAGCAATTTACCAAGTACAGTCAGGCCTTTACAGTGTATATAGTAAATGGGCATTGAAGGACATCCCAACTAAGGACAGTAGAAACCACTATAGCGTCTCTAGTATTTCGGTCGAACATTTGGCGACAATAACAGATCTATAAGCTTACAAAACATTGCAACGTTGCGCAATGCGGTGTGAGCTTGTAAATCAGATATTTTCAGTGAAGATGTTTAGTGTATAACGACAGCAGGAGAGGGCTTAATATAGAGCCCTTGGGGAGTATACCTTCAAAACAGCCCTGAAAACCCATCTGTTCACAACTGCCTTTCTGAGTTGACCCTGTATCAACTCTCTCTCTTTTTTGTTTTTTTAGCTTTTATTGCTTTTATCAATTTCTTTGTTTCCTAATAAAGTTGTTACTTTCTCTCTCTCTCTCTCTCTCTCTCTCTCTCTCTCCTCTCTCTCTCTCTCTCTCTCCTCTCTCTCTCTCTCTCTCTCTCTCTCAATCTCTCTCAATAATGTAGACATTCCTACCTTTAACTCAATGGTCGCCAAGGACTTAACTCATTCACCAGGGGGTGCCAAAAGTCCCAGACCGCCACCATATATCTTTTATTTTTTTTATTTTTTTATATAACACGTTATAAAACACGAAAAACACGTCCTTGGCGCTCCAGGACATCATGAAAAAGAAGTTAATTAAAGGTTAAACATTTCTGAATATCCTACTGTGACATTCTCGTTATAACCTTTAAATAAAAGACTTGCGTTATACTTGACAAAATGCTGAAAAGAACAGATTTCAGTCAAACAGATCTTCAGGCTACTTTGAGTAGGCCTATTACTATCTCTTTTTCTGTTTTACCAAATGGGTTCCCAAATTGGTAGGAATTAAACATGAATGTCCTGTAAAAGAGCTACAAAAAGAAAGATCCTACGCACTTTGACCTTGTGTTTAGCTTTGTATATGGTGACACCTCACACAGAAACACTCCCACAGCAGGGGGGAAATAAATCACACATTAGTAGCCTATATGTTGCATATGTTAAATCCTAGTTAGAACTTAACCACTAAAACCTTATTCTAGGCGTGTTAGGCAAACATTCAGTGAACGTGGAAGAACAATCAGAAGATTTGGTGTAGAGGGAAACAAGGAGTTGGCCTAGTTAGCATAGACTCCTGGGGAAGTCCAGTCAGCTATGGTTTAAGTTGTTATATTGTGAATCTGTGTATTCAGCACAGCATTGAGTAGGCCTACTCAGTAACATACAGTTCCATCCCCTACCAGGGGTTCCCAAACTGTGGCGCATGCACCCCCTGTGGTGCAGGAGCACACTCTAGGCTAGGGGTGCATCACATGAAAAGGCTAATGGTGCGTGGTGCTATGGTTTTATTTTCAATATATGAACATATTATGCCAATACAGTATATGGCAAGTATATGCCGAAAATAGTCTATGCTGCATATATTCAGGTTCATGTGGATATATAGGAAATATATATATATAGCTTATGCCAGGGGACTGTCCTCAGGTGTGTGTGTGTGTGTGTGTGTGTGTGTGTGTGTGTGTGTGTGTGTGTGTGTGTGTGTGTGTGTGTGTGTGTGTGTGTGTGTGTGTGTGTGTGTGTGTGTGTGTGTGTGTGTGTGTGTGTGTGTGTGTGTGTGTGTGTGTGTGTGTGTGTGTGTGTGTGTGTGTGTGTGTGTGTGTGTGTGTGTGGCGACGGGCGGCTGTGGCTCAGGAGGTAGAGCAGGTCGTCCAATGATCCATGGGTTGGCGGTTCGAATCCCGGCTCCTCCTGTCTACATGTCGAAGTGTCCTTGGGCAAGTCACTGAACCCCAAATTGCTCCCGATGTGCTGGTTGGTACCTTGCATGGCTTCCGCCGCAATCGGTGTATGAATGTGTGTGTGAATGGGTGAATGTAATGCACAATCTATGTAAAGCGCCTTGGATAAAGGCGCTATATAAATGCACCATTTACCATTTACCATGTGTGTGCAATTTGAAGTCCTACGTCATACTGTAGATATGATGTCATAGGGGACTGTGATGTCTTACATGACTGACGTCACAGACTGACCACATGAAGTCCGAGATCCACATCGGAGACACACTTTTTCCACCCTGATGCTGAGATCCACACCATTTTTATACATTTACATGTTCGATTGCAGCCCTATTTCTCAAAGCAAATGTCGTGCATGAAGCTTGAGCTCGTACGTAGATCTTCCAGGGCTAACAAGCTGACTGAGTCGGTGTACTGTAAACACTGTCACTGATTTTGATTAAGCAGCATACAACTAACAACATACACCATTAGCATACAGTATATCTCTGATATCGGGCAGAAACTCCGGTGGCACAGTTGGTAGTGCTGTCGCCTCACAGCTAAAAGGTCCTGGGTTCGTCCAACCAGGGAAACTCCCCGCTGTCAGGTGTAAAGGAGCAACTTGGACACTCAGGCATGAAGGAAGCATGAGTTCAAGTCCGTTGCTCTCCCCATGTCCCCCATGTATGGGGACTAGGTTGGCGGAGGGTGTGTAGAGCCCAGGATCACATTAGATAATTGACATAGGGGTCAAAAATGGTTTACAAAATCGTGGGATAAAAAAATATATTTAAAAAAAGAAACTCCAAAATGTTATTTTTTTCAGGAAATGAAGAAAGTCATATTTTTACATTTTAAATGTATTGGAGTGGAGCCAACTCCACCACCCCTCTCAGAGTCATGCAAGTATCTGACAATATATATATATAAATAATATTGTCAGATACTTGCATGACTCTGAGAGGAGTGGTGGAGTTGGCTGCTTTAGCAGACAGTTTGAGGGTCCAATGGAGTTAAGAGGTTTTGTCAGAAGCACTTTTTTTCATTGGTTCAATTCAATATTCTTTTTAAGCAACACACAGACATAAAGGGTGTTCAATAGCATTGATTTATTTTAATTGAATTCTGCTTTGGAAAATGATGTGCAGTGATGTGAAGTAGACTATAACGTGAGTTAGACATGACAGACCGGTGGTATGGTCCTTTAACGCAGGGGTTCTACAATAACCTTAAACCATTTTGGGCGGGAACCCCTTTTGGTGTTTTAAGCATTATGTTATAATTTAGCTATTGAAAAATAGCAGATCTACAAGCTCATAGCTTGTAGGTCTGCTATTTTTGAAAAATCGTGAAAAAAAAGAAAGAAAAAAGATTATTATTTTTTATTTTTTTTAAATAATTTGGGGACCCCCTAAAATAATTTGGCGACCCCCCCGAGGGGTCGCAACCCACAGGTTGAGAACCCCTGCATTAAAGGGAACACCTCCAATGTGTCTTTGTTTTCTACTGAGACTGCAATAAAGCACCTCTACAGCTGTGATATGGATTTGTTTAGACTGCTGCCATTAGACCTTTCTCAGAGTTTGTTTTAAAAAGAGCTGATGATCTCCTCCGGAGGGAAATAAGATCTATTTCTGCAACAGCCTGTTTCAGCTGCAGGACAGGGTTCTCCAGGGGAAGGAACTGCACAAACAGCCTGTTTCAGCTGCAGGGTTCTCCAGGGGGAGGAACTGCACAAAAATTGAGGCGCATGCATACTGTATACTAATACAGGGGTTCTCAACGTTTTTGGCCGGGGACCCCCGAAAATGCTTTGGCAACGTCTCGGGACCCCCGCCCCGCCCCCTCCTGACCCCCAATATAAAGTGACTGCTACAATAACCTTAAACCATTTTAGGCGGGAACCCCTTTTGGTGTTTTAAGCATTGTTATAATTTAGCTATTTAAAAATAGCAGATCTACAAGCTCATCTTTTTCTTTTTCTTTTTGAAAATAATTTGGGGACCCCTTAAAATAATTTGGCGACCCCCCGAGGGGTCGCGACCCACGGGTTGAGAACCCCTGTACTAATAGACTAGAGAGATGTGTGCAGTTGCAGTATGCAGCCATGCAGTATGTGTGTGTATGTGCTTACTCTACGTACTTCTTGTAATATTATTAAGGTGTGTGTGTGTGTGTGTGTGTGTGTGTGTGTGTGTGTGTGTGTGTGTGTGTGTGTGTGTGTGTGTGTGTGTGTGTGTGTGTGTGTGTGTGTGTGTGTGTGTGTGTGTGTGTGTGTGTGTGTGTGTGTGTGTGTGTGTGTGTGTGTGTGTGTGTGTGTGTGTGTGTGTGTGTGTGTGCGCGTGCATGTGCGTGCGCGCGCTCATTGTCTCTTTCATGTGTGGACCCTATGTCCTGACAAGGATATAGATTCTATATTCTCAACCTGAAAAATGGAAATTAAGAGTTTACATAGGCCCTACGTATAAACGTTCCATAACGATTATATCTGGTTTCAGTAGTTATGCATTTTCTAGCTGTTTTTTTCCGGGGCTCCCCAGCCAAAAAGGTTGAGAACCCCTGATATAGAAGATTGAGTTCTGAGATTGAGGTCTATTTTGTTTCTTGTCTTTCACTTTAAAGGTACACCCAGCGCTGCCTCAGGAAGTCCCTGAGGAATGGATCAAGGACCCCACCCTCACCCCCCCATAACAGTCTGTTCATATACTGTTGCCCTCAGGTATCAGAGTATCAAAGCCAGCACAAGCAGACAGACACATTGTTTCCTCCCCTAGGATGAGGTAAGACTGCTAAACAAGTCAAAACGATGAACTTTTTCTCTTTTTTGTATGCATGTGTGAATGAAGTTATACTTTATTACCCATTGGGGAAATTTCAAGTTCGTCCCCTGCATTTGAATCATCTTATCTAGGCTCTGAGTGCTGAGCCCAGGTACCAACTCCAGTTGTAATGCCAGTACCGTGGTCAAGGTCAATGGCAGGAGTATGTACCTATAGCATGTCTGTTGGTGGGGGAGGAAACAGGAAAGCACACTGTGACCAAGCTGGTCACAACCCAGGGCACGGAAGGACACGACACAGCCAGTTGTTCTCAAGTAGGCTCTTTATTCCTCTCAAGCCAGGGAATTGGTCATCAAACAAACTATCTCCGTCATTAACAGGAGCCAAAACAAAATGTAACAAGTCACAGTGTCCTCAATGTGAATCCTATAACATGAACTAAACAGTCACCGTGTGACATTTAAACATCCAATTCTAACAGGCAGGAATGTGGAGTATTGTGTGGCTCTGTCTGGACCCAGCCTCTCACTGCAACAGAGAAACACAAACCCATTAGCTTCCTTATATACACAGCAGCTGTCCTTCATTTAATTGACACAATCTGCTGCAGGTGCGCCTGTGAGCTGGCAAAGCCAGCCCTGTCACCCCACTCACAGATACCTTGATCCCGCCTCCTGCCACACACACACACACCGTAAGAGGAAACTACACACAGGAACAACATGCAAATTCCACACACAAATGCCTCATGCATGCCAGGGTTCAACTTCAAACCCACAACATTGTTGCTGTGAGGCGACAGTGCTATACTGCTGTGCCACCATGTGTTAAGGCCTTTTCAGACGGGGAGCGACTGACGCACCTTGGTAATTCATTTTCAATGAGAGGTGATTATGTTGGACAGGCAGAGAAGTTGAGGGGCGTTGAAAACAAGCGAGCGTGGTCCTGTGAAATTGTCACTCACGTGCTCGTTTGTGCATGCAAACTAGACTAGACCTGGATTGTGGTGAGCTTTTCTTTCGTGCTACGCGTCCCGCAGCCCTCACGAGCAGACGCATCGCTGATCCAGGCGAAAACGCCTGCGTCAGTCGCTCCCCATCTGAAACGGTCTTTTGTGACGCATTGCTTACTAACTCATAATTTTTTTTAGGCTTCTCCAGTTGCTCAATGTAAGACAGCAGGTGCTGTTGTTTATTATTATATACTGTATATGTATTTTTTGACTACGGCTACCATAAACCATTGTCATAGCTAGCACGTGACAGTGAATAAACAGAGCACAAGAGATAACAGGAGATGTTGGAGAGACAGATTGAGAGCACTGCAAAGCGTAAAAATGGACCCTGAGTTTAGCTAACAACACCCTCTGGACTTACTGTGTGGGAGAGACCAGGAGGCTGTCCGTCCAGCTCTGCTGCAAAGAGGCTGAGCTGCCGAGTCATGGTACAGCTGGAATAAGGGAGAGAGGGGGCAGTGGTGGAAAAAATACTCAATTGTTTTACTTAAGTAAAAGTATTAAATCAATGCTGCACTTCAGAAGTCCTGAATTCAAAATGTACTTTGTCATAAAAATGTACTTAAAGTAAAAGTGCACATTCTGCAGAATGTCTCGTTTCAAGTTTTCAAATGTATTAAAGTCTTTTGAAAATAGCCGATCTACAAGCCAAAATGTATTTATGGTTGAAGTTGTTAATATATGTTTTGTGATAATGATCAAAATTGACAAAGTAAATGTGCTTAGTTACTTTCCACCACTGGAGAAAGGGGAGAGTGAGGAAGAGATTAATGGGGCGGTGAGAGAGGGAGAATGGAAGAGATGGATGGAGGGAGAGAGAGAATAAAGGGAGATGGCGGGAGAGAGTAATAAATGCATGGATGGAGAGATAGAGAGGGAGGGATACAGACCATAGAGAGGAGGCGAAGATATAGTAGAGATATACAGAGACAGGAGGAGAGAGACAATGGTAGAAGATATTTTTGAGTGGTGTAAACCACTCCTACAACTGGCTTTGTTAGTTTACGTGTCTGTCTGTCTGTCTGTTCGTACCAAAAAATTAGCACGGTTGCTATGGTCACCCAGTTCACACGGGTGTGATTTCATTACGTCAGACATTACGTCAGACCACAGCTGATCAGTCTATATAAGACCTTACACCACTCAGTTCACACGGGTGTGATTTTTAAGTAATGTAGCAATACCACACACAGTATGAATAGACACAATTACTTTGTTACAATTAAAAGGCCTACACTCAAAACGTACTTTAATGGTAGGGAAAGTACAAAAGTATTGGCATCAAAATAATACTGAAAGCAGCTAAAAGTAAATGTCATACATGTATTCTACAAGCTCAACACGCCATGATGTGGCGCTTGTGAAATACTCAAGGGAACAGTCCACAACTGGTGACTATAGGAAACGTTGAAGGAGTAATGTATACAAGTTAAAGGATAGTTGTAGAAGATGGGAGGTGTTGTTACATAAGTGTACAGTAGACCTATAGAGTAGAGTATACAGTATTGCTGCAGCATGAAATGCATGTCATATCAGCAGTGGGAGGTTCCATTCATTATTGGCTGGATGTAATCTCTCCCTAATGAATGTGAGTTACAATGCAATCTCTCTCTCTCTCTCTCTCTCTCTCTCTCTCTCCCCCCCACCCACCCATGTCTCTTCTGTGTGTGTTTGCGTGCAATGCTACAGTTTCACAACTAGCAGTTGAACTCATTTTGTTCTTCAAAGTGACTGTCGCCACTAAGCAGTTATCGATTGGTTTAACAATAATTAGTTCTACAACCGTACATTTTTCCTATCATTTCATAATGGATGATTAACTTTTCGGGGTAAGTGGGCATGACCCTTTGGGCAAGTAGAACATGACCTGTACTTGCCCGATGGGTCAGCCCCTGTGCTTACACTAAATTAGTGTAAGCACAGTGCATCTACGTAACTCATTTTAAATTGTTATGTGTGAAGGTATTTTGTCTTTCTAATACGCACAAACATCAGACGCACAGCTGTGTAAAACTGTTATGTTACACAGCTATTTGCAGTTCCCCATAAGGGACTTTAGTTACTGTACAGTCAGCTTTGTTCTACAACAAATCATGCACACATAACTGATTGTATGCCTATAACTATTTGAATTATAACTTATACATATTGAGAACTTATATGTAGTGTGTATTGGTGACTCACCATGCTTCTCTCTAAAGTTGTAAGCATAATCTATGGTACGCTGCTTAACAACTAAAGTCTTGAATACATATTATGCAATAAGTACAGTGATATGCATACAGTAGTGTATATAGTGTATACAGGGCTTAAAGTTCTCAGTCCTGGGGACGGATTTCAGTCCTGAGGATTTCATAGGGGTCATTAAATGAGATCAGTGCAGAATGCAGATGTGCAAAAAAATCATTTTCAGTCTTGGGAATATACTAGAATTGTCCTTCGTTTGCACTGTACAGTATATAGTATGCAGCTGAGTTGTTCAACATTTGACAGTGTGTAATATTTAATATATGATGTCAGTACATCTCTGAACCTGTAGTGACTCTCTCACAAACTCCTGTTCACTTTTCTACTGCAGGGATTACAGTGATTCTGACAATCAGCTGGGAAGAAGAAATTGTGCAATAGTTTATAGACGGTATGTTTATTTCTTTATTTCATTGCAGATTGTTTGAACAAAAAGGCGGAAAGGCTGGTGTATAGAGGTTAAAATTGACTCATTGATATAGTTAAATGAACACAGAGGACTTCACAGTGTATGGCGGAAACAGAGCAAGGAGACAAATCATTTAAATAGACAGTAATGCATGCGCTCCAGGAAACCTTGCTTGGAAGGATTTTTTGAGGACAGATGAGAACTTTTAGAATTAAAAAGCCATGCAGGGAAGGGCTCAATAAAAGAGCTAACTCTCTTTTCTTATGCTAACACCGACTCATTTAGTTAATTAATTAATGACACTAAACATTTTAGAAGACAAGTCGCTGAAAAATGGAGTGCCTTTGCACGCACGCAAAGTGGCCCACAGCGGCCCAGAGCATCCTTATAGGCAATTACCTTTGGCTCAGTGGTTAAATGTTGGCTTTCCATGCGGGAGACCCGGGTTCGATTCCCGGGTGTTACACACAAGGGCGGCTGTGGCCCAGGAGGTAGAGCAGGTCGTCCAATGATCCATGGGTCGGCGGTTCGAATCCCGGCTCCTCCTGTCTACATGTCGAAGTGTCCTTGGGCAAGACACTGAACCCCAAATTGCTCCCGATGTGCTGGTTGGTACCTTGCATGGCTTCCGCCGCAATCGGTGTATGAATGTGTGTGTGAATGGGTGAATGTAATGCACAATCTATGTAAAGCGCCTTGGATAAAGGCGCTATATAAATGCACCATTTACCATTTTTCACACGCACTCACACACACATCCTCAAAGGTTTCAACACAGACAAATCATTTGTCGATGATGTGCATATCTGTGTGTTCTCTTTCCTGTACAGTATGTAAGTGAACTACAAGGTCAGATGAGGACACACACACACACACACACACACACACACACACACACACTAGGCCAGGGAATGCAGTCCCCGTCTACCATGGTGTTTTACAGCGCTATCAAGTCTGAAGGCATAAAGCCTGAATCACAGCTTCTAGGTCTGCTACAGTATTTTCGCCGTGCGACACTGTTGCACGCCAGAGCATAAATGAGGCATATTAGCTAATATCATAACCTGTTCCATGACTCAGACAAGAGAGCATTTAATGATGTAAGTGATCTCTCTCTCTCTCTCTCTCTCTCTCTCTCTCTCTCTCTCTCCATTGCATTCCACTCTCTCTCTTTCTTCATTTTCTCTCTTTGCTCTCTCTCTGTGTAACTCTCCCTCTATCTCTTCATACCTGTGGCGTTCCCGCTGGTCTGTCTTTCTCAATATTTCTCTATTTTAATGTATACTATGTCGCTCTTCCCTCTTTCACCTGTCTCACACCCTTCTTCCTCTCCCTCCCTCTCTCTCTCTCGCTCTCTCTCTCTCTCTCTCTCTCTCTCTCTCTCTCTGGGCCAGGGAAATGTGCTGTGTGTGCATGGAGGTTATTTGGTGCAGGAGGAGACTGTGGGGAGTAATTGATAACAGTGCAGATCTTTAGCTATACAGGGAGGAGAGCTGTGTTTGTGTTTCGGGGAGGGAAACGGGAGAAAAAGACAAAATGTTTAACGAATCGAATCCCAAAGAATGGGAAAGAGACGGATACAGACAGGCAGATAGACCAGGGGTTCTCAACCCGTGGGTCGCGACCCCTCGGGGGGTCGCCAAATTATTTTGGGGGGTCCCCAAAATATTTTAAAAATAAAATAAAAAAAGAATATATATTTTTTAATTTTATTTTCACGATTTTTCAAAAATAGCAGACCTACAAGTTCATAGCGCTATGAGCTTGTAGATCTGCTATTTTTCAATAGCTAAATTATAACAATGCTTAAAACATCAAAAGGGGTTCCCGCCCAAAATGGTTTAAGGTTATTGTAGCAGTCAATTTATATTGGGGGTCGGGAGGGGGCGGGGCGGGGGTCCCGAGACATTGCCAAAGCATTTCCGGGGGTCCCCGGCCAAAAACGTTGAGAACCCCTGAGATAGACAGACAGAGAGAGAATGAGTAGAACAAAGTACAAGCTAATGCTGCACGATTCTTGCTCAAATGTGAATCTCGATTTGCCTCGATTTGCCACAAGAATCGAGATCACGATTCTCACACGATTCTATTTTTTTCCATGAAAATATTTATTGTCTTTACTTTAGTCTGTAGTTGCTGAACATTACTATACATTCAAAATGTGGTGAAGCCTTTAAAGAGACAATATCAAAGTGCTTGACTTAAACCTGTCTTAAAGTCTCTCTATTGTAGCAAAAACATAAGAGTAACTAAAATGAATTGGACAGACAACTAGTGCTGCAGGATTCTTGCTAGAAATGAGATCTGGAGGTGTCTGAATCTAGATTGCGATCTTTTTTCGATTAATTGTGCAGCACTAGTACAAGATTTATGCAAGGGAAGTAACATGCTGCAGCTTTGATGGCTTCATAGATTAATTTGACAGCATATCATCAGTGTATGAATGATATGTTTGTTTGTTTACAAACATCTTTGCCAATAATATGTACAGTTGGATTCATGTAACGTTGTATTTTTAGATTTATTTTTTACGTGTAACAAAGTTAAATCTGTGTTCCAATTCCAAATTGTTTTATATTCAGTTTTAATATTTTTCTCTTTTTCAGCTTAAGCTTTGAGATCATATCAGACTGAAACTTTTGTTTCTATTTTTGCACTACAATATGTTTTGTGTGTAATATGTAGGTTGTAGGGGTGTAACTAGCAATTGCGTTTGGGCCCAGAGGCATTTGGGGCCCATGGCCGCCCACCCGTGCCGTCGGTGAAATAAAATTATAAATGCATACAGGGCGCCCGCGGTGACCAGCCTGTGTGCGGGCCTACTGACGTCCCTTTAGGTTGATTTAGCCAATGTTCATTTGGGGAATATTTTAAACGGCCCTTGTTGGAAATTGTTGGGTTGTTGGGTGGTTTCTCCCAACAATATGTAGCTTCAAAAGCTCATCAGTTTGAATGGAATATTCATTTATTTCTCAAAACTATAATGTAGCCATAGAGTAGGTTTCTCTAGGTTGCCCTCAGTGATGTAGCAGTGACAACACAGTGTTACGTAATTTGGTTCTTTTATAAAAGTCACATGTCAGCCGTACAGTCAATGTACTTGATAGGGAAGTAGAATATATTAATAAAGAAAAGAGAACACAAGCCAACCAAACTAGACCAAGGAAGTGCTTATAAAAAGGGTACTTTAATTTCCTAACTAGTCTCTCTACTTTTGCTAGCCATTTGGCTAGCTATTCTGCTCAATAAACATTTTGTTACTAGACAGTGTTTTGTGGGGACCTGCAGTCCCTGACGCCAAAGTCCACACCCCGTTTTTCGACAATCTCCCCCCTTCTTACGGCTCGCGCTGAAGATGTCTGTGTCGGGGCTGAAGGCGGAACTGAAGTTCCTGGAGTCTATTTTTAATCCGAACCACGAACGCTTCAGGATCATCGACTGGAAGCCCGACGAGCTGAGATGCCAGTTCAACCTGACCAGAGAGAAACCGTTGATCATCCACTGCAACATAACGGAATCCTACCCCTCCATGCCTCCAGTGTGGTTCGTGGACTCCGATGACCCAAACTTGGCGCAAGTCTTGGAGCGCTTGGAAGGCGTGAAAAGTGTCAACACCCTGCTCGTGCAGCAGCTGAAGAACCTCATCTGTGACCTCTGTCAGCTGTACGACCTTCCC
The DNA here is from genome assembly GCF_951216825.1 of Electrona antarctica. Taxonomy (NCBI): domain Eukaryota; kingdom Metazoa; phylum Chordata; class Actinopteri; order Myctophiformes; family Myctophidae; genus Electrona; species Electrona antarctica. The sequence goes on from NC_136797.1 coordinate 39,113,827, forward strand.
CAGCACCGCGATGTGAAGTTGTTGGACGAGCCCCTACCTGCAGTGGGCCCCGGAGGACAGGAACGAGGGCCTTCGACCGCCTATGAGGTCACATCCGAGGAAGAGGGGGAGGAGGAGGAAGAGGGGGAGGAGGAGGGGGAGGAGGAGCAGGAGAACCGATCTACAGACATAGAAGACCTGGACCTGGATGATCTGAACCTGGACTTTGACCCGGACGACTACAATTCAAAAGAGGAGGATGAGGAGGAGCCAATGGATGGCGAGAAGAATTCGGAAGACGACGGCATCGAAAAGGAGAACCTCGCGATCCTGGAGCGGCTCCGCATGAACCGGAGGCGAGATCACCTGAGCGGCACCGTGTCCGGTTCGGTGCAGGCCTCTGACCGGCTCATAAAAGAGCTCAGAGACATCTACAGGTCCCCGAGTCACAAGGCGGGCGTCTATTCCGTGGAGCTCGTCGATGACAGCCTCTACGAGTGGAACGTCAAGCTGAGGACGGTGGACCCAGACAGCCCTTTGCACCGGGACCTGCAAGTCCTCAAGGAGCAGGAGGGAAAGGATTACATCCTGCTAAACGTCTCGTTTAAAGATAACTTCCCCTTTGATCCGCCGGTGTTGCGGGTAGTTTCGCCTGTGCTTTATGGAAATTACGTCATTAAAAGAGACGCCCTGTGCATGGAGCTTCTCACTAAGGAGGGCTGGAGCAGTGCCTATTCCATAGAGTCCGTTATCATGCAGGTCACTTTCACGTTGGTCGAGGGAAAGGCCAGAGTGCAGTTTGGAGGCGGTCCGTTGCAGTTCAACTTTGCCGGTAGTAGATATCCATTCCTGCACTTTGACATGCCATATCATTACCTTTTTACCACTAGGTTCTCCTGAAGGAATGCAAGACCTGGAACGTATCTGTGTCACCGTAGCTTTTAACCACTTTAACCATTATTTTAAACTTTAGCTGTTGAAAAATAGCAGATATACAAGCTCATGGCGCATGAGCACATGAGCACATGAGCTTGTAGATCTGCTATTTCTGAAAAATCATGAGAACTTTTGCAAATTTTTAAATATATTATTTCACAGCGAACGTTTTTAACTCATATCTTTGCTTCTGGGGGGGTCCCTGGAACAAACTATTTTCAGATGGGGGTTGGCGGCCAATTACATAAATTTTTGGGGTCCTTGACATGAAATAGTTTGAGAACTACTGATAGAGAAACATCATGTTTCAGAACTGCTAGGATTTAGAAGAATATTTTTTAGAATATGCATGCCTCAGGTCTTAATGATTTAGAACAGGGTCTGTGTGAGTTGGTGCAGTCTTTAATGTCACAAACCGCTGGTCCAATCACCGCCAAAGTGTACGGTGCGTGCCGCCAGCAGGCCTATACTCATGTCAAGTGACTATGATGTCATCGACTGGCCACATGAAGCCAGAAATCCAGAAAATGATTGGATCCTTTATAAATGAGTTTGCATAGGTGTCTAAATCTAGATCGCAATCATTTTTCGATTAATTGTGCAGCACTACTCGGTCATGACACCGTCCTCATCGTATGAGAACCACTCAACCAATCGCCTTCAAACTTGTTATTTGTATTTACGCCCGCGGAATTGCAGTGTCAATAGAACCAGTGTGCCGCACAATTACGTGTAAAGTCAATGCAAGGACGCAAATTCGTGCTGAGTCTGACAAAGTCACCTGCGAATGACATACACGAATGTGACGCGATGCGATGGTACTGCATTAGCAATCTCAAATGTTGAGGTGTGTTTTTTTTGTTTTTTTTAATAGGGAAATATGAGCAACCAGATTCATAGATTCAGATTCACTAGATTCATTGATACAATTCTAGATAAAGCCTCCCAGCATGTGATATTTCTACAGTGCTGGGGTTGCTGATGCATTGAGTACAGTGCTGTCTCCAACCTCAGTGTATGAGTGCATCAGCCCTAAAATATTGATGAGCTATCCCAGGCTAACTTCTTTTTCATTCTGGCCCTGAGGTTAACATCATAATGAAAATGCTAATGCCACATACAGTAAATATAGTACTGTATATTACACACACTGTAACATAGACACATGCACTAAATCACTAGCTTAAACACAGATACCACTCTGCATACCTAAGCAGACCTATTGTATGAGCATGCATTCTTCCGTGTACTGTGGATGTGCAAGTGCAATGTACATACATAAGTAGCTAGCGTGCACGCACGCACGCACGCACGCACGCACGCACGCACGCACGCACGCACGCACACCATGTCGATGGAGAGCGTTTCATTTTAACAAGTCTAATAGTGCTGACACAAAAATGGCAGTACTATTACTTGTTATTTGCGCCCAGGGTGACATTTTCCATACCTGAATAGTCGAACATCTCTTAACATCCCACCTCTTTTCTACTTCTTAAAAGTATTGTATATGCTGATGAAACTGCTACTGCATTGATGAGGCAATACTTTGCTGTTCTTTTTACAGCATCCACACGAGTCAGACAGTCCAATGGGAAGATCAATTCAAGTGTGACTATATATTTCTCAGTGGTTGGAAAAGTACTCACGTTTTGTACTTAAAGGGGAAAACCACCCATTTTCAACATTTTACTATGTCATTAATATACCTTAGAGCTGTTGTGTGGAAATAATAAAAAGTCCCCCCATTCTGTTTCCTAGAACTGTAAAATTATGAAAAAAATCATTAACATGGTGAAACACATCTTGATGACATCATCAAGATGTGTTTCACCATGTTAATGATTTTTTTCAGACCTCTAGTTCTAGGAAACAGAATGGGGGGACTTTTTTATTATGTCCACACAACAGCTCTAAGGTATATTGATGACATAGTAAAATGTTGAAAATGAGTGGAATGCCCCTTTAAGTAAAAGTATCAATACGGCAGTGTAGAAATAATATAAATGCATTTCTTTGGTAGGCGTGACATTCAGCATTCAGAATGAATGCAGCCGGAGACTTTTATTCTTCACTCTTGTTTTTTGGTTGACTTTTGTGATTAATCTGTTTTTGTATTTAAACACTTCATGAATAAAGGTGACACAACAGATTATTGTGCCAAAAATCTGGGGGTTGGATAATTATATTCTTTATGTCTTTAATAAAGAATAAAATAGAATTTGTAGTACATTCCTGGTCCATTTGATTATCTAAGCTACAGGGATTCAAAGGTGGGGGCCCCGGTATTTTGCTCCACCCCAGCAATCCATTCTACCACATTGAGATAGACTTGCGCTTTCTCGGCTGATACCGCCAATAAACCTCTCCGAACTTCTTTCTTATTGGCAAAGTTTTTCAAACATTTTCAAAAAGATTTGATACTAGCAAAAATAGCAGATCTCACAATACCATGTAAGCTTGCAGATGGGATATTTTCATTTCATATCTGATTGCATTAAACAACAATAAACAACGTTACACTCACTTTGCCACTCATGTGCGCATACTCTCTATTCTGTCCATTTTCATTTTTAAAGCCATTTCACAATAGAGAGTATGCGCATGCTTAAAGTGAATGGCACATCGAGTGGCAAATCGAGTGGCAAAGCAACAGGCAAAGTGAGTTTAACATCGTTTAATGTTGTTTAATGCAATCAGATATGACTTTTCTGTGTGGATGTATGGGCTGTCAAGGCCAGAAAGTAGTTTTTTGCCACTCAGTAGGCGTTCCTGCATAACTTCCTGGTTTGATGATGTCACGCGCATACTCTCTATATTTGGGGGTCCTTGAAAAAGGGGGCATGGAAAAGTTTAGGAACTCCTGATCTAAGTAATAGCCTTGCCACTCCATCCTTTTATCAAACACACATCCAGCGCCCAGGCGGTGGTGTAACCGTCTGGGCACCCGACTGGTAATCCAGTCGCAGTGTGCCGCGGGTTCGACTCCCGAGCCCGACACGGCCTTTACTGCATGTCTTCCCCCATCTCTCTCCCGTTTCCTGTCAGCCTACTGTCTGTCCCTTCAAAAACCAATAAAAGGCGTAAGCCGCAAAAAAAATATCTTTCAAAAAAAAAAAAAACACACACATGCAGCCAGAAACCATGCTCTGCAGGTTGTGTCAGTCTCATCAAATATGTAGGCTTGGGCTCTCAGTCAGTACCAGTGCTCTAGATTTGCATGACCTTGTATTTTATGGCCTTATCCAAAGAGATGGCTTACTCAACTGTGAAACATTTGTAGTAGGTCTACTAAATGATTCAAAACACTTCATAGTACTATGCATACATAAAGGGTTTCCCCACTACTAACGTACGGCAGGGCTCCAAGCATACCTACTGTATGTCCTAGTCCATCTATCTGTCATGTGATTTACTACCAAACTAAATATCTCCAGCAACTACTACTGTGACATGTATACATAATCAACCTGTCCCTTTCCCTGTGTATATTGTCCCATTCTGTTTCAAGTCATCCACCATTATTCTGCTACCTGCCTCCTCCTGAGCCCTATACTCTCTGACTGTACAACAGCCATGACTGCATAGCCACAGATGGCTACAGCTTGGCGATTTGTTTTGCGGATGACACAGCAGTCATGGAATAATGATGGCCTGGAATAGCAGGCTTCTGTACACCTTTTTCTACCAGACAACGAGGTTTATGAACAATGTTCGCCTGTGCCTGTCTCTCTCTCTCGTGCACACGCACGCGCGCACACACACAATCGCATACAATGCAGAACATACACATACAGCACCTAACACACACCATACACAGTATAACAAAGCACACAGCGCCTAACAAAGGCACCTTACATGGCGCATTGTTGTTAGTGTGTTATATTTCAGCGCTACATTTATTATGTATTACTATAATCTTTTTATTGCTATCTTATGCATGTTTTTATTGGCCTTGGTCCGTGGTGCAGTGCCAACCCTGCAAGGACAATGAATGTACCACTACTGACAGTACATGCACAAAATAACTCACGTAGGCTACTGCAGGGGTTCTCAACGTTTTTGGCCGGGGACCCCCGGAAATGCTTTGGCAATGTCTCGGGACCCCCGCCCCGCCCCCTCCCGACCCCCAATATAAATTGACTGCTACAATAACCTTAAACCATTTTGGGCGGGAACCCCTTTTGATGTTTTAAGCATTGTTATAATTTAGCTATTGAAAAATAGCAGATCTACAAGCTCATAGCGCGCCACCGAGTGGCGCGCTATGAACTTGTAGGTCTGCTATTTTTTAAAAAAAGTGAAAATAAAATTTAAAAAAAAATCTTTTTTTATTTATTTTTTGGAAAATATTTTGGGGACCCCCCAAAATAATTTGGCGACCCCCCGAGGGGTCGCGACCCACGGGTTGAGAACCCCTGGGCTACTGTATAGTGCCACATGCAGCACACTGAAACAGCAGATTTTACTTTTTGGTGTACTCCGCGATAGTACATCATAATGGATAAATTATGTAAAAAATTCAGTCCCAGAATAGTAGTTAATAGCAGTGGTGGAAAGTAACTAAGTACATTTACTTTGTACTGTAACCTACTTAAGTACAATTTTGAGGTATTTGTACTGTACTTTCCAATTTCCAAAACTTTTACTTCTACTCCACTACATCTCAGATCCAAATATTGTACTTCTACTCTACTACAATTATTTTAATACTTTAAGTTACTAGTTTCTTTGTAGATTTGGATTACTATTACAAAAAATGTATATTACCCACTACAACCCTACGGTATATACATTTTGCCAATTGAAATAGTAGATCATGATGCGGCACATTGTGAGCTTGTAGATGTGCTATTTTCAAAAGATTACAGTATTGCTATATTATAGTATTGTTATAGGTAGTTAATAGTACAGTGGTGGTTCAACTGAAGACAATGTATTTCCAAGGTACTACTCACTGACATGACACTGTTGAGTCGGATCATTAGGTTAATTACTGTAGCTGCTGTATAGGCCAGGGGTTCTCAACCCGTGGGTCGCGACCCCTCGGGGGGTCGCCAAATTATTTTAGGGGGTCCCCAAATTATTTAAAAAAAAAAAAAGAAAAAAAAAATTATTTTTTATTTTCACGATTTTTCAAAAATAGCAGAACTACAAGCTCGTAGCGCGCCACTCGGTGGCGCGCTATGAGCTTGTAGATCTGCTATTTTTCAATAGCTAAATTATAACATAATGCTTAAAACACCAAAAGGGGTTCCCGCCCAAAATGGTTTAAGGTTATTGTAGCAGTCAATTTATATTGGGGGTCGGGAGGGGGCGGGGCGGGGGTCCCGAGACATTTCCAAAGCATTTCCGGGGGTCCCCGGCCAAAAACGTTGAGAACCCCTGGTATAGGCAATAGGCACTATGGTACACATATAGAGCAGTGACTTGTAAGTTGTAACCATTATTTAGCAGTAGCAGAACTTCCAGCATGTTGGATAATAACAATAAGAGAAACGGTGCTGGACGTGATGCATCATTTAACAACATCATTTGTAGCCTACTGCAGCAGCAGTGGCACAAGATTTTGTACACAGGCCAACGATAAAAAAAATGAAAAGTGCAATTGTGCAATATAGAGCTCTAAAGTTCACCTTGTGTCCATTATAGAGTAAGAATTGTGGTAGGGGGAGGTTTCATATACTGTGTGCATTTTAGAGTAAAATTTGTGGTAGGGGTATAGGTTTCATATTGTGTGTGTGTGCGTGCGTGCGTGCGTGCGATACCGTGCTTAAGTGTATATTTCTTGAAAGATGGGTTCAGTCAGCAGGTTTTTTCTGATGTGCACAAGCTGCTGCTGAACTGGCTTCACCTCCTGACTCTAAAGATGTTGCAGACGGAGGCCATGTAACGGCCACGCTACACCAGGCTTTTCGCGCACAAACAAAACGCACAATGTTAATGATTTTTTTCATACATCCAGTTCTAGGAAACACAGAATGGGGGGACTTTTTATTATTATTTCCACACAACAGCTCTAAGGTATATTAATGACATAGTAAATTCCCCTTAAGTACTGCATGCAGCATTCTGGTGTATAGCACCCATCTAGAGACTTCTGCAGGGTTGGCAGCAGGTTCCAGCATTCACTGCCGTATAGACTTCTGCAGGGTTGGCTTCAGGATCCAGCATTCACTGCCGTATAGACTTCTGCAGGGTTGGCTTCAGGATCCAGCATTCACTGCCCTATAGACTTCTGCAGGGTTGGCTTCAGGATCCAGCATTCACTGCCGTATAGACTTATGCAGGGTTGGCGTCAGGATCCAGCATTCACTGCCGTATAGACTTCTGCAGGGTTGGCGTCAGGATCCAGCATTCACTGCCGTATAGACTTCTGCAGGGTTGGCTTCAGAGGGTAGATGACAGTCTGTGGTCCTATCATCAGTAGAGCACAGTGATGGAGGTCGCAACGACACTCAATGACACAGATTATACAAATGGGTACCTGACGACTCGATTTGATTTCGTTTCTACGGTTCGATTATAAATCGATTACCGATGCTGTCACAGTCACAGACTTTTGTCATTCATTGTACAGTCTAGGTCTTGTATTTCTATGTATTGTTCCCTGGTCTAGTTTTTTTGGTTCTATGTTTGTTTGCTCCAGCTGTGTCTCATTATGTAATCAACCCTCATGTGTATATCAGTCTTGTTCCCCAGTCAGTCCTTGTTGAGTCACTGTATCCTGTCACCTGTTTCAGTCTGTTTTAAGTTGTTCATGTTCACCTGTCTTCTGTATTAAAACACCAATTCATGGTTTTGAACACTACATGCCTGGCTGTCCTGCGTTTGGGTCCTTATCACCCTCTACTCGTGACAGATGCATCTCGATTCCAGTAGGTGATTTATTTCCCTCTCAGTGTGACTAATAAAAATCACACCTGTGTGAAGTGAGGGGCGCTCTTATATCATCTTACATCATCCAATAAAAAATGAATATACTTCATGAATCATTTTTGTCAACTTATGTTATTATCTTTTAACCATGATACAATGTAAAAAAATGTTATTTAATGTTAATATAATTATATATCATTTTATATAAATAAATATTTTTATTTTATTTAGCACAGTATAGAGCAATACATTATAGGGGGTGGGGGGGGGGGGGGGGTGGAGATGAGTAGCCTGTCTGGTGTTGTATTTGTGGACTTGAGAATTTGTTTGAAAGTAATTACTAAATGCAAATTTGAGTGTTAATCTGAAAAACAGTAAGTCAATTGAGCATTTTGAAAAGCGGAGCAGAGTGATCGAGTCGTTTTGATAAAGTAGCAGTTCTAACAAATCTCTTCTGGAGTAGGTAAATGGCGTGGAGGTAAGAGACATAAGTGCTGGCCCATTGAATCAGTTCTTTCATACACAACCAGCAAGCTCATTCTGTGACCTAGAAAAGTTGCTTTTCTTGTTAAATGAATATTACATTTTCTAAGGTTTTGCTCCACAAAACGTGGTGTAAACATTTATTTTCATGGTGATTTTAAAGAATGCAGTGCATGATGGCATCAGTGCACAGGTACATTGTTTTAAAAGAATGTAGCTATTTGAAAAATTGGACGAACTACAAATGAACATCAATAAATCCTACCGAAAAACATTAATGGTAAATGTAGTGAACCATATGAGTTTACCTTTACAATTTGCTGAGCAGCATGATATTTGATTATTGAGGGGCGCTAGCCCCTCCTATATACAGGTTTAATGTTTGTTTTTAGTTCAATGTTTGTTTTTAAAAATGCCATTGATGAAGGGAACACAAACATTAAATGCCATTAACAATAAAGAGAATTTAATGTTTGTTTGTCACCGTTTGTTTTACATCACCATTACATTACCTAATCAACATGAGTATAGGATTGAACCAGTCACATTGTAGCCATACAAAGGCCTGGGGTTCCCAGATTGTAAAATGTTGTTCCTCCATCTTGGGAGAGTATGTAGGCCTTTCACTGGACCTCCTAGCCACTAAGATGACCACAGGCCCACCACTTAAAGACCACATGTTAGGGTGCCCAAATCTGAAGTTAGGTGGTCAAATTAACTGAAACTGAAGCAATTCAGTAAAGGTCAACGCTTCCTCATGGGGCCATTTTAGGGCCTAGGACCTCCAGTAAAGGGTAAAATACTCTTCTTGGTTGTGGGAACAACATATCCAACGATGAGGACCCCATGCCCAAAGATGTCCCCCTTGCAACTGTTTCAACTTTGGGTCAGCCTACATGTAAAAGTGCCCAAAGTTGAAGGGCAGAGCTTCAACTTCAGCTACCCAGTACCCAAGGTTGAAGCCCTTCAACTTTGGGCAGATCTACAAGCTCGTAGTGCGGCACCGAGTGCCACGCTACGAGCTTGTAGATCTGCTATTTTTCAGTGGGGTACATTTCATCACTGGTCCTGGGTCAATCCAAGGGCCTACCACTCCACTCTCCACAGTATTTAGGCCTTTTACTGGAGGTCCCAGCCCCTAAAATGACCCCAGGAGGAAGTGTTGGCCTTTACTGAATTGTTTCAGTTTGAGTTCATTTGAGCACCTAAATTCAGATTTGGGCACCGTAGCATGTGGTTTTTAAGTGGTGCGCCTCGGGTCATCCTAGGGGCTAGAACAGGGGTGCCCACACATTTATGACGTGAGATCTACTTTCAAAATGACCAGCTCAACAAGATCTACCCACTGAAAAAATAAGTGTACCATTGCTGAAAATAGTTTAAATATATAATGTACCTGGGGGGGCTTTGGAATAGGGAGAAAATATGACAGGCAGTTTGCTGTCATATTTCCTCCCCGTATTTAACTTAAACGCCCAATGCATTCTCAATGGCAATAGCACAAACTTTGGCATGCTACTAGTCCTACATACTTACACCTAGAAACCCCATTCAAACCTATTTAGGTTCATCTTACGGTGGACATGTTTGCCTGAAAAGAAATCTTTGAAATGTTTCATAGTTTTAGAAATATAGTGCTTTCAAATTTGAGAAATGTATAATGGGGCTCAATGGCAGCTCTATGGCACGTCAAAAAATTACTTTCACCTAGAAACTCTATTCACACATTTTATAATTCAGCTTACTGTGGAGACACATGCTGGAACTTTTTACTTTGAAATGATTTGTAGTTTCTGAGTTATTTAACCTAAACGCCCAATGCATTCTCAATGGCAATAGCACAAACTTTGGCATGCTACTAGTCCTACATACTTACACCTATAGAAACCCCATTCAAACCTATTTAGGTTCATCTTACAGTGGAGATGTTTGCCTGAAATGGAATCTTTGAAATGTTTCATAGTTTTAGAAATATAGTGCTTTCAAATTTGATACATTTATAATGGGGCTCAATGGCACGTAAAAAAATCACTTTCACCTAGAAACTCCATTCACACATTTTATAATTCAGCTTACTGTGAAGACAAATGCTGGAACTTTTTACTTTGAAATGATTTGTAGTTTCTGAGTTATTTAACTTAAACGCCCAATGCATTCTCAATGGCAATAGCACAAACTTTGGCATGCTACTAGTCCTACAATGTAGGACTTTCCCTGGACCTTCTAGCCGCTAGAAGGTCCAGGGAAAGGCCTACATACTCTCCAAGAGTTGGGAAAGAACATATCAAGAGAGTGGAGTGGTAGGCCCTTGGATTGACCAGTGGATGCAATGTACCCCACTTGGGTGTCACGTCTTAGGCCTAAGACTAATATATTAGCGCCCCTCACTTCACACAGGTGTGATTTATATATATATATATATATATATATATATATATTTTTTTATTATCCCACAATCTTTTTTTCACCCAATGTCAATTGTCTAATGTAATCCTGGGCGCTACAATCCCTCTCTGCCAACCTGGGGAGAGCAACGGACTGAACTCATGCTTAATGAATTGCATTTTTATAGCGCTTTACAATGGTTCATTCATTCATACATTGAGAGGTGAAGCGGCGAACAGTTGACGCCAGCGTCCTCACTTCCCACATTCACACACCAACTCGTTGGAGGCAATATAGGGTTCAGTGTCTTGCCCAAGGACACTTCCACATGTGGACAGCAGGAGCCGATATGCCTAGGAAGACAGAATCTTCCTTCTATGCATGAAAGTCCAAGACGCTTCTTTTCACCTGACAGGGGGGAGTTTCCCCAGTTGGAAGTAACGCGTGGAAGGAACACGTTATTCCACGTTAACTAGTTCCTTTCCCTTCTATCAGGTGCCCCTCCTGGCCAGGGGGATGCAGTATAGAGACTAGGATTACTAGTAACGTGTGGAAGGAACACGTTATTCCAACTAGTTCCTTTCCCTTCTATCAGGCGCCCCTCCTGGCCAGGGGGAGGCAGTATAGAGACTAGGATTACTAGTAACGCGTGGAAGGAACACGTTATTCCAACTAGTTCCTTTCCCTTCTATCAGGCGCCCCTCCTGGCCAGGGGGAGGCAGTATAGAGACTAGGATTACTACATGTTTTTTGTGAGGGTACCTACCTAGGGCAGGGGTTCTCAACGTTTTTGGCCGGGGACCCCTGGAAATGCTTTGGCAATGTCTCGGGACCCCCGCCCCGCCCCCTCCCGACCCCCAATATAAATTGACTGCTACAATAACCTTAACCCATTTTGGGCGGGAACCCCTTTTGGTGTTTTAAGCATTATGTTATAATTTAGCTATTGAAAAATAGCAGATCTACAAGCTCATAGCGCGCCACCGAGTGGCGCGCTACGAGCTTGTAGGTCTGCTATTTTTGAAAAATCGTAAAAAAATTTTTTTAAAAAAAAGATTTTTTTTTAAATTTTATTTTCACGAAAAATCTTTTTTTTTTTTTTTTTTTTTTGAAAATAATTTGGGGACCCCCTAAAATAATTTGGCGACCCCCCGAGGGGTCGCGACCCACGGGTTGAGAACCCCTACCCGGGGACACGGGGAGAACATGCAAACTCCACACAGAAAGGACCTTTCACCCCCAGCGCCCACATCTCGGTTTCTGATAAAAAAATTGATGTCGACATACAGTGTCATCGCCATCGGTGTGCCAATTTGATGAGCTGATCTTTGTAGCAAACGGCGTGCTGCGCCTGCCATTGTAGCTGGACTCATGCTGATACAGTATATTCATAAATTAACCATGAACGTGGAGGATTGTTTGTACATGTTGTTTTGTACGGCATCGAGTGTGCAGGGGTGGAGATGGGGGCAGTTTAGCAAGCTTAATTTAACCTTAAATTTATAGCAAAAGGAAGGTTCAATCAATGCTGTGTGTGTGTGTGCATAAGAGAGAGGGGGGGGGTCTCCTCTCCCTCACAGAATTAGAACCATAAGTCGTTAGAGGAATGGAAGAAATGTGTCTTTTCACCAGAGTTTGGTCGTTCACTTGTCTGTACTTTAAGAACAATCTCCTCGTCAAGGTAGTGATTCAATCAAGTAGACTTTTATCTCCCTGCTCCTCTCCCGTGGCCTCTCATTCATTGTATACTCCTCCTCCTGCTGCTGGTCCTCCTCCTCCCAATTCTCCTCCTGGTCCTACCCCCCCAAATTCCCCCGCCCCCGTCTCATCCCCCTCCCTCTGTGTCCACCCTAATGTTGAGCCAACGCCCAGATGGTGCAGTACTGCATAGTCTCCCTTTTCCAAAAAATGCCTCCCTGTGCCCCTCCCTCTCCTTGTTTCACTATAACTCTCTCTCTCTCTGCTGTCTCTCTCTCTCTCTGCTGTGTGTGTGTGTGTGTGTGTGTGTGTGTGTGTGTGTGTGTGTGTGTGTGTGTGTGTGTGTGTGTGTGTGTGTGTGTGTGTGTGTGTGTGTGTGTGTGTGTGTGTGTGTGTGTGTGTGTGTGTGTGTGTGTGTGTGTGTGTGTGTGTGTGTGTGTGTGTGTGAGTGAGAGAGATTCAACCAGGAACTCACTTTCTTGAGTGGGTTAAGTTTCATTATATTTTTAATTTAAATGTGCATATTAAACAATATCAAAATATAAGAAAAGACAAGAATGCGTTCCATTGATTCTTCAATATGATAACTCCACTAAAATAAAAACGATACTATACAAATATGGAAGGATATTGTTGTTGCTGTGGAGTGTCATTGTGTGATACATTGGAGCATCCCTTTATTTATTTATATATATGTATGTATATATATATATATATATATATATATATATATATATAGGGATGCTCTGATGTATTGGCCACATGCCACATATTGGCATATATATATATATATATATAGGGATGCTCCGATGTATTGGCCACATGCCACATATTGGCATCGGCCGATATTTGCCGTTATCCATCAGTCAATATCGGTATCGGCAAATAAAACCGACAGACCGATGGCATTAGCCGATATTTCTCTGTCGTCGATAAGCATACATTTTGCGTTGGCTATGTTGGTGTGTTGGTTATCTGCAGCCTACCAAGCTGTAGATTCTGAACATGTATTTCTTGTATTGAATATGTATTTGTTTCCCTGGCACAAAAAGGGGGAAATAAAAACAAAAATAAAATAAACATGTTTTGTAAATTGTTATTTTTACACATCGGTATCGGCCAATCATTTCCATATCAGTGCATCCCTATGATATATAACATGTAAATCCATGTGTAATCCATTTGGTTCATAATGGAAACTGGAGGGAATAAAAAGACTTGGATTGCATCATCCGGGAGAAGGATATCAGACCAGAGTGCAGACATTAAGCCTGATTTATACCTCACCGCTCGACATTGTATACATTTAATAATTATTCTAATGAAAGACTGAAAAGAGTCGCGCCATTACCTTTGACGGGATGGCTCAGAGATTTTCTTTTTCCCCACATGGTGTTGATATCCCAGGATGCATTTTCCTTCCTGACTAATGACAAACGGAGGTGCAGCGATGACGGCGCATGAGGGACACATCCAGTGGTGGAAAAAGTACTCAATTATTTTACTTAAGTAAAAGTACCAATACTGCAATTTAGAACTACTCCGTTACAAGTAAAAGTACGGAATTGAAAATGTACTTGAGTAAAAGTACAAAAGTATCAGCATCAAAATGTAATTAAAGTACTACAATTAAAAGTACTCATTGTGCAAAAAAATAGATGCTATTTTCAAATGGTCGAATTGTATATGGTTGAAGTGGTTAATGTATGTTTTCTAATACAAATTTAAATCTCCAAAGTAACTAGTAACTAAAGTTTTCAAATAATTGTAGTGGAGTAAAAGTACAAATGTTGGCTCTGAGATGTAGTGGAGTAGAAGTAAAAGTACTGGAAATTGGAAATACTCAAGTAAAGTACAAATACCTCAAAATTGTACTTAAGTACAGTACTTAAGTAAAAGTACTTTACTTTCCACCACTGGACACATCAATATACGGACGGTGGAGGATCGCGGTGGTATTAAGTGCAGTATATTCTTCCGTTGCAATGCAATGCTATTATGTTCTGGGTTGCGGTCTTTTGTAGGTCAGTGGGTTCGTTCAGCATGGACCTCTGCCAGCCCGGGTCACATGAGGTCTTAATCGTCCGAGTCATTCCGTTCATGGTTGTCTTAAAGATGGAGTGCCGTGATTTTTTTCCACCCTAAAACATGATCACCAGGGAATTGTTATTGTTATATAAGGACGAAGATTTTTTTCCAAAAACGTGTACAGTATTTGTTAAAATGTTGTTTTTATGTGGACACGCCCACCAGTTCATTAAGTATGCCTGGTTTGCCTGGTGGGTGGTGATGGGTGGTGATCCACCTGAACTGAAGTTCACTGCTGTTGTCGTATGATTAAGGGGGAGGGGTTAGGGGAGGGGATGATATTGTAATGTCAATCACTGTTTTTTTTCATTGGCACGTCAAGGTTTCAGCCTCCAGGAAGAAACCCTAAATACAAAGGGAAGACATCATTGCACATAACAACCACACCAAGGGGTCTAATGAAGTATTGTCACCTCATAAACACATGCAAAACTGGAAAAATACAAACATCACGCCACTCCATGTTTAAAGATTTGGGACTCTTGGGCCTTTATTGCTATAGGACACTATGGGCAGTAATCTGACAGGAAACAGGGAGAGAGGTGGGGAGTGACAAAGGTCGTCGGGGATCGGGATTCGAACCCGTGACACGCTGTCAAGTCTGCATTTGCATACACCAGCACTCACGTTATATCCAATAGGATTCTTGTTTATTCAGTTTCCCCCAGTAGCAAACAACGGTACGGACGTTTCGGCCCAGAGGCCTTCCTCAGCGTAAATCTCTACTCTTAGGATTACCCACTTTCAGCCTGACGTCCCAACGTTCCTAATTATGGGATTTAAAATAAATAGCTAGAATAGCCGATGTACAAGCTCACAACTTGTGAACCATGTACCGAATGGGTGGGGCACGTGTTGTGAGCTTGTAGATCTGTTATTTTCACCAAATGATTGACCCGGAATGTGGTCAAGCATTTGCAATCATGTGTTTTGTGGTTAAGGGCTTGCTTTCCCACAGAGGACAATCATGGGTATATTGTTTACAGTGCTTCGAATCTAATCAATATGAATCTGTCCCATGTTGTATTAAGCTGTTATTCTATACAGTACTGTCACGCAATGGCATGTTATGCCATGGACTATTATTGTGTTGTGTAATGTGATGCGATGCGAATCATGCGATGCAATGTTGTGTCATGTCATGTCATAACGCCCCACTTCACCGAGCAGCTGTAGCTTGTGCAGTGATTTTCAACCCATTTCATGTCAGTCAAGGTCCATTATTTATTGCATTTGAGTAACGCGGACCACCATTTGATGACATTTAGCCTGTCAGACCTGAGACTTTTTTGTTAAATGTTATTGGCTGGGTTTCCCAAACGCATATGGTGTAAGACTTATAGTGCTGCACATGCTCAGATGCTTCTCTAGGCCGCACACAGAAGCCTGTGAACATAGACATTCCGTGCATAGATGTGCCACGCAATGGTAGGCCTCAGGCCTGGTATGGTATGGTATGGTATGGTATGGTATGGTATGGTATGGTATGGTATGGTATGGTATGGTATGGTATGGTATGTTTTTTTTTTTTTTGTAAAGAGAGCCTACTGTCAGCTGTCCAGCAGTCCAAATATTATTAAATTAAATTTCAGAATGGTAGACCTGAGGCCTGAGGCCTATCATACCATGATATTGCCATTGCGTGGCACATCTATGTACGAAATGTGTTTCACAGGCTATGTTCACAGGCTTCTGTGTGCGGCCTAGAGGAGCATCTGAGCATGTGCAGCACTGGTACTGGTAGTAGGCCATTTATGGCCTACTACCATACTTATACTTATACTACCATATACTTGTGTGCAACAAGCAAGTAGGCACTCGACAGAGTGCAGTTCTAGTTGAATAATATTTTGTCCACAATTCCATGCTGTATTGATGTGTGGTACCATTAGGAGAGATAACAGGCAAACTTTTAACAAAATAAATATTATTCTACATTCTATAATTGTGTAGACTTAATTCTACACAATTATAATTAAGTAAATTAAGTAATGCAGATGTTTAACAATAATTGAACTCTTGAAAGCATAAAATTAAACCAAATGGACCCATAAGGGTCCATTTAGTTTCATTTCGCGCTCTCAAGAGTTAAAGATCTAATAAGGGTCCATTTGGTTACCAACTCTTCAGTATTTAGCTGGGAACCACCTGGAATCCCCTCACTGGTTGAGAACCAATGGCTTAGAGAGGGTAGAGAGGCCTGGTCTGGACTGAGATGGTCACTGGTGCAGTAATTCGTGACAAAGATTTGATTTGATTTTTATTTGGATCTCTTTTAGCCTTTCGGCTAATCTTCCAAGAGTCCAGAAATAAATTAAAACATTACAGAATACATTATATTACATTACAAAATAGTACATTGAATTTCAAAAATACATTACAAATTACACTGATGCTAAAAGACAACAGTGAGTCAAGTAGTACAGCGTAACAAAAATACCTACAGTTGGAGGCCATCGATATTGTCCTTTTCTTTTTGCTGAGGTTTGCGTGATCTGCGCAAAAGGACAGTTAACACATTTTGGGCGGGAACCCCTTTTGGTGTTTTAAACATTGTTATAATTTAGCTATTGAAAAATAGCAGATCTACAAGCTCATAGCGCGCCACCGAGTGGCGCGCTACGAGCTTGTAGGTCTGCTATTTTTGAAAAATCGTGAAAATATTTATTTCAGAAAACTGGAGGATTTAGAAGGATTTTTAAAAAATTTGAGGTCAGGCCTAAATGGGTCAAATGATAAGGGACAATATCGGTGGCACCCAACTGTATACCTCTAATCCTGTACTCATACAACCGCACACAATCACGCACACACAGGCACAGCATATGGCTGCCCACAGACAGATACAGTACATTCACCCATCTATAGTGGACTATGCATGGCATGGTCGTCCTCTTCCCTGAGCCAGCTGAAAACCTGACCGCATACTGTACCAACACAGAAACTAAAACTAAAAAAACAAAGCTAAACAGAAATCACAACATAGTAATGAATCAATACAAGCAATCCCAGCTATAATGACGAGTTCCATAATTTAACTGCCCTAAAAATAAAAGATCGGCTTCCCATACTAGTTTTTATTTTTGGTAGAACATAATTATCTTTGTGTCTTGATCTTGTGTTGACCTGATGTTTCTCGCGAACTAATGTTAATTTATTCTTTGTTTATTAGATGGTTTATTAGATGTTTTTATTTTAGAAATCAATGCAAGAGAGTTTTCTTATGCATTCAAGTGCTGTGGGCCATCCCATTCTGTTATGCAGTTCACCTGTGTCTGTCCACATCTTAAGACCATTCTAGCTGCCTTGTTTAGTGTGATCTGCAGTCTTCTCATATCGGTCTGAGCTGAGTCCCTGAGAGAACCCCCCCCTCCCCCAAAACTACTGTTCCTGAATAATAATTATAATAATAATAATAATAATAATAATAATAATAATAATAACTTTTTTTATATAGCACCTTTATAAATAGAAGTCTCAACGTGCTATACAAAAAACTAAGTCACAATTTAAAATGCTAATAGAAGATTAACAACAGTAGATTCAACGGGTAAAAGCTGATAGAGAAATTCGACATGAAAATATTACTACGGGCGGCTGTGGCTCAGGAGGTAGAGCAGGTCGTCCAATGATCCCTGGGTCGGCGGTTCGAATCCCGGCTCCTCCTGTCCACATGTCGAAGTGTCCTTGGGCAAGACACTGAACCCTACATTCCCTCCAATGAGTCGGTCGGTGTGAGCTCGCCACCATTGGTGTGTGAATGTGGGAAGTGAGGACGCTGGCGTCGACTGTTTGCCGCTTCACCTCCCAATGTATGAATGAATGAACCATTGTAAAGTGCTTTGAGCACTTGGAAAAGCGCTATAAAAATGCAATTCATTATTACTAGGGGATTACTAGGCTATGAAGAGAAAAGGGTGGTTACATAACATGGACGGGGGCTTTACAAAAAGGCTTTCCTCAAGATGCAGTATATGTTTTCAGAAGCGATTATTTAAAGGATATGATAGTATCAGCTTGCCAAATAGACTCGGGTAGGGTATTCCAGGGTTTAGGAATGAACACCCATCATTCATCTTAACCATCTGAGCAACCATCAGCTGGGTAAGAAAACGAAACGGAATGTCCCCTGCAGCAGGACTAATGGCCTACAAATCAAAATCACACCACACCGGCTGCACGTTGTGTTATTTTTGGAAACGAACGGCGACCCGAAGTATAAGCTTCCAACATTGTCATCGTCGTCATTTTCTGCATTGTCATGCTGTGGGTATATATTAGTGCCAGCCAGGTGAAGGGGATCAGACGTCCGTGCCGCACCGCCTCCTCTAATCTAAAGAACAGTGTGTTTGCAGTCGCTCTTAGCAAGAACCACTGCAAAGCAAACACATTTACTGTAATGTAACTCTTGTAAAAGTGGGGCCTCAGTCGATGATGTGTATTGATCGCGCCGGCCGGTGCAAGCCGTGTCCTCAAATGCTCCGGAGCCCTGCTCCGTCAGAGGCTGCTGAGTAATCTAAGCCTCAGAGGTCAGCAGATTTCCTGGCAGGATGAGGATGAGGCGAGGCTGCAGGCAGGCAGCTAAAAAAAAAAAAAGTGACAGAGTGGAATTGGTCTGGGTTTAGAGAGAGAGAGAGAGAGAGAGAGCATGGGATGTCTAATCGACACCTCTCAAAGCAGCTCATACATAATTCTCCCTGTGCAAATTGCCTTCGCAGAAACTCCAATGCTGTCCTGCAGTATACCAATGGGGTGTGATGGGGGTTTGCAAATGTCTGGGTGAAATAAAACACAAGCTTATCGTCATCAGCCATTCTTTAACCCATTGAGACCTGGAACGCATCCATGTCACGTTAGCGTTTAACCACATTAACCATTAACCCATTTTGGGGCGGGAACCCGTTTTGGTGTTTTAAACATTGTTATAATTTAGCTATTGAAAAATAGCAGATCTACAAGCTCATAGCGCGCCACCGAGTGGCGCGCTATGAACTTGTAGGTCTGCTATTTTTGAAAAATCGTTAAAATGTGCCTCAAATCTTTCCGAAAATTGTCATGATTTAGAAAACTTTTTTTTTAAAATTTCGACGTCAGGCCTGAATGGGTTAAAAGGGCTTTGATGATGAAAAAGGAGACCATATTACAAATGATGCAGAATCTCCAAAAAACGCACTAGTCCCCTCATCAGCAGTTCAGACGGGATGGAGAGAAAGTTTGCATTATTCTTCTCCTTGACAGGAAGCCGCTCTGCAGTATTGTGGTGTCTTGGCTCCCACAGCGGTGACTCTGAGATAATTTCTGACCTCCTGCCAAGTGCTTTTTGTGCCCCCCAGCACTTTGATTTTCACAGAGTGGGCTGTGGCATGCCTGCTTCTATAATGATCAATAGCTCACTAATGGACAAGTGGTCAAGTGTGCCACATCGGACTAGAAAAAGAACGCAGAGATTATTTTCTTTGACCCCGAAGCCATTTGCTTTTTGATAAGCATACATTTATTAGCCTTAATTTAATTTCCACTTGCTTTTTAAAGGTCATTCCGAGAGAGTACACTGCATAGATATTTGTCTCGTCTAATTCAATCTCAGATTTCAGTTCAGCCTGGAAATTTATATATATATATATATATATATATATATAATTTTTATTTATTTATATGATTTACAATTTTAACGTAACTGCTATTTTCAATAGAAAATCCTTCAAATTACTGACAGGCCTTATGCAGACGTCTCCATCTATCATTCAAGATAATGTCACTTATTTAAAAGTTTCTGTTTGCGCCATTTTTACTTCATAAAATAACAATGTGAAGAAATGCAGGATGGACAGGACAGAGAGACGATAGGACAGGTCAGATAATGCTTTTGGTTTTTGTGCTTTATCTTCCTTTCTTCCACTTGCACTGCATACCAGTTTTTCACTTGGAACAAGGATAATTCATCTTGGAGACTTTTATGACAGCAATTTGATGTTGAATTTAAACAAAACATATTCTTAGTTTTACAGTTATTTACAAGTTACATTAACTTCTGTCAGTATGTATTTTTTAAACGGGAAATGCCGTACGGTACAGCTTAAAAGGTTCCAAGAGATACTGATACTATGACCACCGATTTCATACATTTGCACACATTGGGGTTTTCTTTCTCAGAAACTGTGGCAACATTTGACAAGTCATTTGAGTCTTGATTTTCTGAGTGCAATTAACTATAATATTATTGACACAAGCTAAAATCCTCTCTTGCCTCCAGTAAACTATACACATAACTATATGATTTCAGTGACATCTGACTTCTGAGTGACTTCAAAGTGGACCAGATCAGGTTTAACTTGCTAATGGCAATTCAGTGCTTGCTGCATTGTTACAATGATTGTTTGTATAGGTGATTGGGATGATTAATACAAAAAATCTGAGCAAAATGCTCAGAATTTGATGGTGCTCTCACCTTTAAATTGAAACTACTGTACATGTAATTAAATAACATGAACTAAATTCCTAAAATGTGGAGATATATAATTATTCTAAATATGCACACATTATACTGTCTCTCCTTTCTGTCTGTCTATCTCATGCACGCACGCACGCACGCGCACGTACGCACGCACACACACGCTTGCTCGCTCACTCACTCACTCACTCACTCACTCACTCACTCGCTCACTCGCTCACTCGCTCTCCTGCTCTTCCTCTCACTCTATTTCTGGATAGGTGCAGTGCAGTTTTGAGCTACTAAATGACACACTGAATCGCCCCCCTCAATGCAGAGAAACTGAGAGAGAGCACCTCCTAGAATGAGAGTGCCTTGCTTTGTTCATCTACTGGAACTTTATTGCCATCTACAGTTTAAAGTGTGAAAGCGCAGCTAAGAGACAATTAAACCACTACTTTTGTAATCATTGAATGGTTTGTCTAATATGATCATATAAAGTTGGATTCTATTTGGAGCCGTTTGTGAAATAATTGGAAAATATGTATCTGCTTAATCATTATTGTTATTGATTGATATTGATAATAATGACAACATGCTGGTTGCTTCCCTTTTTTGTCAGGTGCAACCTGACTAGTGAAAGCTCATGAAATGTAGAAGACCTAGTCATACATGAGTCATACTGAGGACCTAGTCCTGATTGGCTGCCACACACACACGCTGCTGTCATATATTGGTTACTCAGGTCACATGACCAGGAAACGTGTAACAGGAAGCAGGGAACAGAAATATTTAGAGACGCCCAATGTTATGTACGTAATGTTATGATTGAGACTGGCCGGTTGAGAGGAGCGTTCGTTACAAAATATAGAACCCAGGGCTTCTTTCACCTGTCTGCTCTATACAAGGCCCTCCTCATGTTTTTGCTGTACACTTTAATACCTTAGCTTGTAGATTGTCTATTTTTTGCCAAATGTTTTGCCAAATGTCCCAGAATAGGGACAAATTAGGGACATTTACTTAAGTACTGTATACTTAATTCTTTTAGTGCCATCACTATAGAGCGTCGCAGTCCCGCCTCCTACCCTGGACCAGGAAATGAAACCCAATGCATTATTCTCATAGACATTTCTTAAAGTATTTATTTAAATGAGTTGTCACGACTCGAGTTGGCTTTGTCCGCGGCGTAACCGTCTTTAAATAAATACTTTAAGAAATGTCTATGAGAATAATGCATTGGGTTTCATTTCCTGGTCCAGGGTAGGAGGCGGGACTGCGACGCTCTATAGACTGTAAATGGGATGCAGCAGCAGAGCTGGCTGCCTGGCTGATTCCCAACGTCATGCTCGCACACAATGCAAGTCATGCTCAAGGGCAGCAGGGGACACGGCGACTGATGGGTTTAGAAATGAGCCAAGCTTGTACAGTAAATTACAGATTTAGATGTTTTTAGATGGCAATGTTCAACAACCACAACTAGAAAGGAGAGTGCAAATCTCCACTAGGGGTGTGCTGAAATATCGATATGGCGATATATATCGATACGTCCTCCCGCGATAAATAATCGATATTGATTATTAAAATATCTATCGAAAAAAGAAAAAAACCTTTTTCTTTTTCTTTTTTTTAATGAAGTGATGAACAACATGTTTAGAAAAGGATGAAATGACAGCTAAAATAAAGCAAATCCCATTCCACAGCAACCAGAAGTACTGAATTACTGGATGGTGATTTGTCCAAAGTCTCCAAACAGCTTTGTGGGAATACAAAATGCTGCATTTTTTCAGTTCCAAGTATTTTGTAGTTGCAGATATCGTGATATATCGTTGATGAAATTTCATACAATATATCGATATATCGCAAATATCGCAATATATTGAATATCGTGATATTATCGTTAATCGAGGGCCTAATATCGCGATATATATCGTATCGTGAGGAACCCATATCGTCCCACCCCTAATCTCCACCAGGTTACGTGTGACCTATTCTGTCTATCTGACTGTGAAAACAAACAAATTACAGTATACATAATAACAAATATATAATCTATATAGCAATATAATCTATATAGCATGCAGACATGTACATACATGTCATGCATGCAGTCACGCACGCACGCATTTTCAGGGACTTGGCTTACAATTAGGCCTATCCAACGCCATTGATAAAAACAAAAAGATCCTGCCGGATTTGAGAAAAGCACATCTCATGAGTCATGCAAAATTGCAAAGTAGTTTCTTATCAAGCCGATCTTATCGACCTACTGCACATTCTGGGAGCCTACTGAGAACGGCCACCCTCCTCATACCCTAACCTAAACACACGGAGCAGCGCGGTCACTTCTGTGTTTCCTAATCACAGCCAGTAGGCTCCCAGACTACATGCAGTAGGTCGATAAGATCGTCTTGATAAGTAACCTACCATGTAGAATCTGGTCTCACGTCTCATGCAATGGGATAAGTATAGGATATACTATCAATAGGTAATTTTTGCTCACTTAGATCCATGTTCACAAACACAAAGACACAATACATTCATCAGTGTTGTAACTCGTAGTGTATACAATTCACTGGACCCTTTTGGTTACATTTACACGCGCGCGCACACACACACACACACACACACATGTTACAGGTCCCAGGTTTGGGTACCCGAGGTGCAGTTTATAGATTATTCTGGAATACAGGACACAAGAATGAACAACAGAAACGTGTCGTCTCTTTGCAAGATCCTTCAGATAATTTATTTACTCACAAACTGTTTTCTGTCTTTCTTTCTTTTCTATTTTTCCATTGTATATTCAATGTTCATATTTTGTCTTTTCAACAATAATCATACCATTTAACATTCATGTTGTCATTGCAATAAATTCACATTCCATAACACCATTGTTCTTCTACAGCATAACCCATATCTTCTCTTCATATCTCTTTTTACTTTACAGTATAATACTATATACTCAAATATAATACCATTGCAGTATAAATAACATCATTGCAGTCACTGCATTGTAATGCCAAGGCACATGTGTGGCTAGCTGCACTGTGCTAAGTGCTAGCAGAAAGTAGACAGTACTAGGCCTAGAGCTCATTCAACTACCACTGAACTGGGCCATACTAAACACATATTCATAGTAATACATTCAAATACAAAACGATCTCATTATACACACATTCTGACTCTTTTCTGTTGACAAAAGTTACAAAGCTGTTTCCAAAATAATAATACAACAAACTGTGCAGGAACCCACATTGCATTATTTCACTAAGTCATTAAATCAACACCAAACGTCATCATCTTTACATCAAACTGAAGCTAAGTGCTTTCTCTTCCTCACGGAATTATTTGTGTTGCAAATACAGTGGTTTTGAGGTCATAACTAACCTGGAATACAGGACACAAGAATGAACAACAGAAACGTGTCGTCTCTTTGCAAGATCCTTCAGATAATGGCGTCTTGCAGGAAATCACGTCAGTACACTGTGGTTCTCCCAGCATGTTCCAACAGACGGACACTGCCCCCTACTGTCCATAGTGGCTGTTACTCAAAACATGTATGTCACAGTATCTTGTTCACATGAATCACCACTCATGAATACAGGTGTATATGTATATATAAAAATAAAACAAATTACACATATAAACAATAACTTGTTGTGGGTGCCACACATTCCCCGACAAATCAAAATGGCTCCTGACATTTCAAGGCCTTTTCTTTTCCAAACGTCTCAAAACAAAACTTCAAAACTCAATAGAATGTTGGTGTGATGTATGGGTAGGGTGTATGGGGGTAAGGAAAGAAAGGTGGAAACAGGAATGGTGGTGGAATATGGTAAGGTGTGTATGGTGTGGGGTATGTATGTACTGTGTTGACTGTTGGCTGGCCAAGTGTATCATATGTAAACATCTGTCTTGGTCTCCTCTCTCTGGCCGATCGTCTGACATCAGTGTTCTGTGGTAAGTGTTCATTGTCATTTGTTGCTTCTGTGTGTCTTTGTTCTTCTCTTGCAGGTGATGGAACTCGATCAGGTAAGTATCTTTCTTCATCATTTTGTTCTTGTGGTTGTCTTTGGTTTTCTCTTGCAGGTACTCTCACTGGATCAGGTAAGTATTCTTCTCCGACAGGTTCTTGGACTCCCTCAGGTAAGGATTCTTCTTCACTCTGTATTTCGTCCCTTATAGGTGCATTAGCTGGTTCTCTCCGACTTGAAGTCGGTTCTTGGACTGAACCTCTCCGTTCTGTCCTGTTCAAGGGCGTTCTTAGCCAGTAGCCTCCAGTGCTCTGTTCATCATCTGAATCCTCCGAGTTGTCACTCTTATCCGTCTGTTGCTCTGAGTCACGAGCTCTTGAATCCGTTTTCCTCTGTCGTTTCCTAGGTGCTGAGCTGACTGGATCAGGAGGAGTTTCGACAGGTAAGTCGCTCACAGGTAACAACAGATTTCGATGCAGGGTTCTTGTTTTCAGCCTATCTCCACTTTCTTGATAAACAATGTACACAGGGTTGTCCGATACTTGTTCTTTGACTAGGTATATTGCCTTCTCCCAGTACGATCTTAGCTTGCCAGGTCCTCCTCGCTCATTGAGGTTCCTCACGAGCACTCGGTCTCCAAGCTGCAAGATAGCTCCTTTCATCTTTTGGTCATAATATGACTTGCCTCTGGCACTTGACTGCTTGCTGTTCTCACTTGCAATGTGATAAGCCTCGGACATTCTCTTTGCCCACTTCTGTGCATACCCTTTGGGTGTGACTGGGTCTGTTTCTTCCATCAACCCAAATAACAGATCGATTGGCAGGCGTGGATGATGGCCATAAAGTAGATAGTACGGCGAGTAGCCAGTGGCCTCATGCCGGGTACAGTTGTATGCATGGATCATTTGTGGGAGATGGTCCCTCCAACGCTCTTTCTCTCGGTCTGCCAGTGTTCTCAACATTTGCAGTAAGGTACGGTTAAACCTTTCAGCTGGGTTGCCTTGCGGGTGATATGGCGTTGTTCTGGAATGGCCAACCCCTGATAGCTTCCGTAGTGTCCGAAACAGTTCATTCTCGAACTCACCACCCCTGTCATGGTGTAGTTTCGCCGGATAACCGAATCTTGGGATGAAGTCGTTATATATGCGCTCTGCTGCGGTATGTCCTGATTTGTTTTTCGTAGCGTATGCTTGCGCAAATCGTGTGAAGTGGTCAATTACCACCAGGATGTATTGGTAACCTCCTTTGCTGGTCTCAAGGTGTAAGTAGTCAATACAGACGAGTTCTAGAGGAAAGCTGGTTGTTATACTGCCCATAGGAGCGCGCGTGTGGGCAACAGGTTTCTTCTGTTTGATGCATGGGCACTTCCTGGTGACATAGTCCTCGATCTCTCTCTTCATATAGGGCCAGTAAAACCGCTCTCTAGCCAGGTTGAGCACCCTCTCTGTGCCAACATGTCCCATTTCATCATGAAGATGTTTCAACGCCACAGGTCTGTATTTTGTCGGTAGTACAAGCTGCTGTCTGGAATCGGTCCGTCTGTACAGGAGATCATTTTCCAAGTGTAGTTTGCTCCACTCATGTAAGATCTTCCTGGTGAGTCCATTTGCTGCTTTTCGCATCTCATCGGTAAGTGTTGTACTTGTCTTCTTGAACTTCACAATCTCACCAATAGCAGGATCTTCTTGCTGCGCTCTCACAAGCTCATCGTGACTTATTGTTGGTAGGAGTGCAGGTGGTTGTTGTCTTGTGTCGAGAGAAGAGATGTGTAGAGCAGCGATCCAAGCCACATCCTTCCTCAGGCCCACTTTGTTTCCATCCCACGTTGCACACACCACATCCTGAGTTAGCTCCTCAGTGCAGGCATTCATTAATCCGTCGATGTCTAGAGGAATCCTCGACAGCGTATCTGCATCGATGTTTATCTTCCCAGGCCGGTACTTAACATCAAATCGGAAATCAGACAGTTCCCCTACCCATCGATGCCCCACAGCATTTAACTTGGCAGTGCTCATGATGTAGGTGAGCGGGTTATTGTCTGTGTAAATCGTGAAGTGAGGGGCGTAATACAGGTAATCCCTGAACTTCTCGCACACTGCCCATTTCAAGGCGAGAAACTCCAACTTTCCACTGTGTAGATTGTAGTTCCTCTCTGCAGGTGTTAAAGTTCTCGAACCGTAAGCAATGGCCCTCAACTTCCCCTCTTGCTGCTGATACAGGATCGCTCCGAGGCCCTGCTCGGATGCATCGGTATGCAGAACAAACGGTAGGTTGAAGTCTGGATATGCCAACACGGGTGGGTTCATGAGCATGTCCACAAGTCGCTCAAGTGTCATTTGGTGTTCTCTTGTCCATTCAATAGGTGTTCTGGAGGATAGTTGTGGTCCTTTAGATTTCCCTCTGCGTGTTACAGGTTCTTGCATGCCAGGCTTTACTTGCAGCAGGTCATAGAGAGGCCTTGCGATCCGCGAGAAATCCTGGATGTAGGACCTATAGTAGCTTAGAAATCCAAGAAGCCGTCTCATGTCCCCCACTGTCTGTGGTGTCTTAGTCTTCAAGGACATCACTGCGTCCAGATCCTTTGGGTCAATCCTGACTCCTTCAGCAGACACAAGTCTCCCCACGTATCGGACCTCACGTCGAAAGAGTTCACATTTCTCCGGTTTGAGTTTGACCCCATGGTGTTGGAGAGCTCGGAGGACCTTGCGCACTCCTGCAACGTGTTCTTCAAAAGACTTCGCGTAACACAGGACATCATCAAGGTAAGGTAGGCAGTACTCGTCCCTCAGTGCGCCGAGCATCTCCTCCATACTCCGCTGGAAGGCTGCGGGTGCGTTTGTAAGGCCGAATGGGATGCGAACCCACTCGTACAACCCCCAGGGCGTGACGAAGGCTGTGAGATGTCTGGACCTCTGCTCAACGAAACCCTGATGGTAGGCTTTTCCCTGGTCTAAGATGCTGAACCAGGAATAACCACCAAGGGAATCTGTCAGGTCTTGGATTCTGGGTAGTGGATGTCGATCAGGAACGGTCTTTTGGTTCAACATGCGATAGTCTATACAGAGGCGAAGCGTTCCATCCTTCTTCCGAACACACACCATTGGGGCCGAGTAAGAAGACTTGGATTTTACTACCCACCCCTTTGCCAAGAGGTCCTGGATGTACTCCTTAACTTCTCTGAGCAATGGCTTTGGGATGGCGGAGTATGCTCTCTGAACAGGAATATCGTCCTTTAGATTGATCGACATTTCCAGGCTTGGAATGCAGCCAATATCGTTGCTGTCTCGTGCAAAAGCTGACGATTCTTCATATAGCATCTTCTTTACCGTCTCTTGCTGCTCCTCTTCCAGGTGCGTGATATCAACTGGAGGGTCCCACAAGGACAGACTTTCATCGGCCGATGAAGTGGTGGCACTGTTGATTTTCACGTCAACCTCCAAGTGGTCAGTTTTGTCAGGTGAGTATGTTTCAACCACTCTTGCTATGGTCTGAACATTTCCCAGGGCAGTCTTTCGAGGCAGGGTAATGTCATGCTTGGTATTGTTCCCAACTGGCACGGTTACATATGGTTGCTTCTGATTCTGTATTTCGAGCAAGCCTTCACCCACATCAAGTTGTTCTAAAGGCATGCTGTCTTCATCTGGCTCAAACAAGACAGGGCTGGCGGAAGAACTCATGTTAGGTGGGACTCTGCACTTTATCCATGCAACCTGGCCAGCGGGGATGACCATGTCATGTTGGCCTAGCCTCAGGCGTCCGCGTTTCATGCTGGGCTTTGTGGTGGATACACAGTTCACTATGGCCTCCGCCTTGTCACTTGTGATGGAGATGGCCCCACAGAGCAGGGTAATCAGTGTTGGGATTAGTTTCTCTGGTTGTCCCAGGATCAGCTCCTCCATGACATTGAAACCAAGCAGGGGTCTCTCCAGGGGCAGGCTGCTTACTAAGAATGGGACACTGATCAGTAGATTGGGGTCTTCGTTCCCAGGTAAGTTCACTGTTACTGCCACCCAACCATCGAATGGGATGAGGTCTCCATTCACTGCATACACTCCCAGCTCATCCTCTTCCATCATTAGTTCAGCGATTGGCTGGGCCTCAAGATGAGGTAAGTGTTTGTCTTTCCATTCCCGGTCGACCATACTCACTTGGGCTCCGGTATCCAGCAAGGCTTTCACTGCTAGCCCATTCAGGTAACATTGAATTAGAGCTTTTCTCCCAATTAGTCTTGCAACTAGTTCGTTTTTAGCATTCAGTGAGTCTGGTGACGGCAACTCGGTGAGAGTCTTTCTCTGGCTATGTCTCTGTTTTGCACAGGCTACTACTGGAGAGATACTTGGTGAGGTGTTTGTTTTAGTTGCGTCCTCCACGTTGGTCTGGTTGCCTTTGACATCACTGGGTTGGGGCGTTTGAGGTCCGATCACTGGGTGCCCCCCTGCAGCGACCGGTTCCAGTTTCCCTGGTTCTTCTGCCTTTTGAGACAACCGAAGGCCCTGTGACCTTCTTCACCGCAGACGAAGCAATGGCGACAGTTTGACAGGCCCTGCTCCACACATTTAGGACAGCCACTAGTCCTCTCCCTTACAGCCGTCGCTGGTTTCCTCTGGGAACATTGGCACGCCTGTTCTGGCGGTCGTACTTGTGTAGGTTGTTTCAGTGAGTCAACTACTTTGGTAAGCGCCTCAATTTTAGCAGACAGTTGCTGTATTACATCCATTCCAACTGCTTGTTCGACCACCTGTGGCTTAGCACCGTAGGCTTGTGCTGCATTTGCCTCGAGCTGTGCACTGTGGGCTTGTGCTACATTTGTCTCGAGCTGTGCACTGTGGGCTTTGGTTTGGCTTTGGCGGGGTGCTGGACCTAACCTCCGTTGCCTCTCGCTCTCTTCACTGGTTATTCTCATCACGTGTCTGAGTATTAACTCATCTTTCACATTGCTGTCAGCAAGGAGTGGTTTTAATTCCATGCGGATATCATTGTGTCTGTGTCCCAGCCCCTGATACACTGTGTGTAAGAAAATGTCTTGGACTGTCGCTCTGCCGTACTTAATGTTTGCATCTGGAAGGCTGGATGTAAACAATATCTTCTGTTTGAGGCCAATTACTCTGTAGAGGAATTGTTGGGGCGTTTCATTGTCATTCTGTTTCGCACACATCAACTCCTGAAACAGTTCAGTGCTATCCTTCTCTCTGAAGTGAGACTGCAAAAACCCTTTAAGTTCCTCCACGGTTACATCCTCTTTATTAATCAGCATATCCTTGAAATTGCCTGGTTTAATTATCCTGAGCACAGACCTGACAATTTCTGATTCACTGAAGCCTCCTTGGATCCCTTCATCGATCTGTCGGCACACGTTACTGTATGTGATGTCTGATGTGGTATCGCCAATTTGACCCCCATGGATTTTGAATTCTCTTCGGTGCAGATAAGAGAGTTCTCTGATGGAGACCATCTTTTCACCTGGCTGGTAAGTATTGTGTTCAGATTGGTTGCGATTGTGTAGTGTGTGTGGGTCTCTGTTCTGTACAGCTGGTTGTGTCAGTGGGTGTGGTGTGGAAAATGGCTGTGCATGTGTGGTAGGCAATGAGTGTGGTGTGGGAAGTGACTGTGCGTGTTGTGTAGGTAATGAGTGTGATGTGGGCAGTGACTGTGTGTGTGTTGTAGGTGTGTCAATACACTGTTTAAGTTTTTTACCAAGCTCCTCATAGCTCAACAACATTTTCAGTAGTTCAACATTTTGTGTGGCACCAACTGAATCAGTCATAGCAGCACTAGCGTTATCACTGGCGGGGTTAACCTGGTCTGCATTTACTGTAGTAGTGTTGGCGGTGTCACTTAACTGAATAAGTTTGGTTGCACTAGTTGCAACTGCCTGAGTAGAATCAGTTGGCCCCACAGAATCACTGGCATCAACAACAGTATTACCATCAACAATTTTTGCAATTTTCCTCATCTCCTGAAACTGCAATGCATTGTCAACAACATCTTTCAGAACCAAAAAATCTGTCATACCTTCGTCCTCTGAATCAAGGTGCTGCTTGCTGTTTAGGTACTCACAGATGTGATCAAAGCAACCCTCGTGATCATCTTCCTCCAGTGTAGACTTGTCTGCTCCTGGCACTGGGCTTACGTTCTTGGCAATTTGAAAGAGGTTGCTTGGTGACAGGGAGAACAGGCTCTTCCTAATGTCCCACATTAGTTTCTTCCTTTCTTTGTCCGCCATTTTACCTCTTCTCCTCTTCCTCACGTCAGACACAAACAGTCCAGCAAGTTGACACAGTCTCTACTTTGGTCGATCGATCACCGCTCACACCTGTCCTCCCTCTTTCACAGTGTTCATTGATGGTGGTGCATCTCTAGATGTCATCAGATGTCATCGGTTACTCTCCACGTCAGTTGCACAGTTCAAGGAGATGACAGTCTCTACTTGAGTTAACTGTTCTTCTCTGACAGCATTCTCTCTTCTTCACAGGTCTCATGGACTGCAGCCGCAGCTCCGCTCTGGTCGTAGATCTCGGCTATTACTGCATCAGCTCACAGCTACACAGCTCAGCTCCGGTCCCAGAAGTCATCTATTTACGGATCAGCTTCCAGCCTTGGTCTGTAGGTGGCGCCGATCCCGGACGAGCCCCCAAGAAACTGTTACAGGTCCCAGGTTTGGGTACCCGAGGTGCAGTTTATAGATTATCCTGGAATACAGGACACAAGAATGAACAACAGAAACGTGTCGTCTCTTTGCAAGATCCTTCAGATAATTTATTTACTCACAAACTGTTTTCTGTCTTTCTTTCTTTTCTATTTTTCCATTGTATATTCAATGTTCATATTTTGTCTTTTCAACAATAATCATACCATTTAACATTCATGTTGTCATTGCAATAAATTCACATTCCATAACACCATTGTTCTTCTACAGCATAACCCATATCTTCTCTTCATATCTCTTTTTACTTTACAGTATAATACTATATACTCAAATATAATACCATTGCAGTATAAATAACATCATTGCAGTCACTGCATTGTAATGCCAAGGCACATGTGTGGCTAGCTGCACTGTGCTAAGTGCTAGCAGAAAGTAGACAGTACTAGGCCTAGAGCTCATTCAACTACCACTGAACTGGGCCATACTAAACACATATTCATAGTAATACATTCAAATACAAAACGATCTCATTATACACACATTCTGACTCTTTTCTGTTGACAAAAGTTACAAAGCTGTTTCCAAAATAATAATACAACAAACTGTGCAGGAACCCACATTGCATTATTTCACTAAGTCATTAAATCAACACCAAACGTCATCATCTTTACATCAAACTGAAGCTAAGTGCTTTCTCTTCCTCACGGAATTATTTGTGTTGCAAATACAGTGGTTTTGAGGTCATAACTAACCTGGAATACAGGACACAAGAATGAACAACAGAAACGTGTCGTCTCTTTGCAAGATCCTTCAGATAATGGCGTCTTGCAGGAAATCACGTCAGTACACTGTGGTTCTCCCAGCATGTTCCAACAGACGGACACTGCCCCCTACTGTCCATAGTGGCTGTTACTCAAAACATGTATGTCACAGTATCTTGTTCACATGAATCACCACTCATGAATACAGGTGTATATGTATATATAAAAATAAAACAAATTACACATATAAACAATAACTTGTTGTGGGTGCCACACACACACACACACACACACACACACACACACACACACACACACACACACACACACACACACACACACACACACACACACACACGCGCTACTTATTTATTTAAATTAATTTCTCTATTTGAATATTTATTTCTTTTTAGACATCAAGCTGTGGTAATATCAAACTAGTGCCACTTGGTTGTGGTAAAACACCACGTATTTGCATTTGGGGAGGTGAGTTGTGTACAGTATGGACTGTGATGACCGTGGCCTTTTCATAGCCCTGGTTTGTCATCAAGGAAATCCTCAATCTGAACAAGATACATTGCTTCTACAATATGTTTCTATTGTTATCACGTTACTCATATATGGAGAAAATATTGTTAAAGCAACTGAACGGGCCGGGGCCCTGATAATGACGCATGCACACACGCACACGCACACGCACACGCACACGCACACGCACACGCACACACACACACACCTTATCAAATGTGGAATCGATCTAGAGTTTAAGCGAGAACAAAGCATTCTGTGAAGCACATGCAGGTGCAAATACAAACACACAGACCACATTATTTATAATGATAGAAATAGAATTGTAACGATAGAAGCATTTATTTACGGATCTCTAAAAACCATAGTAGAAACCAAAAGTGTCCATGTTTCCAGGTACTGCATATTACGGAGCCCCTAAAGGGATATGGTGAAGATTTATTATTAAAGTCGTGGCCACATATATGGTGTGGCCATATTGTGGCCAGTTGTGGCCACACTTTATTATAAGACGTAGCCACGACTTAATCAAGTGTGGCCTATACTTTCTATCAGGGGCGCAGATAGCATTTTATAACTGGGGGGGGGGACATATTTGGG
Source organism: Electrona antarctica (assembly GCF_951216825.1). Lineage (NCBI taxonomy): Eukaryota > Metazoa > Chordata > Actinopteri > Myctophiformes > Myctophidae > Electrona > Electrona antarctica. The sequence continues at coordinate 39,147,214 of NC_136797.1, forward strand.
GGCTACTGTATCTGCGCGCGCAAAGCGTGCGCGAAAGATTTCATGAGGAGGGGGGATATCCCCCCACTTTTGCGCATAATTACGAAGATTTTCCGTGTTTTTTAGCGGATTTCACGGCAAAACACTGCCAATACAGCAAAACACATGCAGCCACGGTACATGGCTTTTTGTTTTGGAGGGGATAATCCCCCCTCCTCATGAAACTGAGGGGGTCGATCCACCCCCCCCCCCCCCCCCCCCTTTATGGTACGGTGCTCAGTACAATATTTGCCTGTGAGATGTAATGGGGTAGTAGCTGATATCCTCTTGGGTGCAATAACAAGTACAGTTGTTGACTCAGATGCTCTTAATCCAGAGCGATTTGCAGTGAGCAAGATCAACACATGCTAATACATAGAAATAGTCATCAAGGGCCTGGGCCGTGGCTCAGCGGTCGACCTTGGCCGGTAGTCCGAGTCTGGCAGTGTGCCGCGGGTTCGACTCCCGATCCCGACGACCTTTACTGCATGTCACTCCCCCATCTCTCTCCCCCATTTCCTGTCAGCCTACTGTCTGTCCCTCTAAAGAATATAAAATAAAGGCGAACGCTTTACAAAAAAAAAGAAAGTCATCAAGCAATCAGCATATTTTGGTAACCCTTCATTTTACGGTACGGTAATTACCAGGTAACTACCAGGTAATTACCTGGTAATAATAGGTAAGTACCTGGTATTACCTGGTAACAACCAGGTAGTAGGTATAAGTATTTACCCATTAATTACCTGGTAATTACATGGTAACTTCCAGATACATTACTCAGTAATTACTATGTAATTACCAAGTATTACCCAGTATGTATAACTATTTACTGTATAATCTCCTGGTAATTATATGGAACTTACCATGGTAAATGACACACTGGTTGCCAGGTAATTACCAAGTATGTTCCTGACAATTACCAGGTATTTATACGTTTTTACTATGTAATTACCAGCTAAATACCCGGTATTTATAAGTATTTACTCTGCAACCAGGCACGATACCCTGGTTGCAGGTACTATAGGTATGTAGGTACAATAGGTATACCAAGTATTTTCAACAACTACCAGGTATTTACTCTGCTACCAGGCAAGTTACCCAGTAGGTACTAGGTCATTACCAAGTATTTTCCTGACAACTACCAGGTAATAACATGGTAACTGTATTCACTGTGTTTACATGGGTACTACCCATGAAACACGTGGGTAGTAGCCTACCAGGAAATTACCAGTTGTTACTAGGTAATTTCCTGACCACTACCATGTAATTACCTGATAGGTATCCAGTAAGAAAGGAGGAACTGTACTGTGAAAGGAAGTGTGCTCTATTTCCATGATATTTACCATGTACCTACCTGGTAATTGTAGATTATAATCCTCCCCATTACCCATCAGGATGTATTTTGAACTTTGAACTTTGAATTTTTAACTGGCAATAACTGTTAATTACCAGGTATTTACTGTGTAAATTAACAGGTAAAACCAAGCAAGTTACCGTGTAAGAAAGGTGGAATTGTACTGTAAAAGGAAGCGTGGTTTGTTACAGTGAAAGTACAGGGTAATATTATGGAAACAAACCACGCTTCCTTTCACAGTACAGTTCCACCTTTCTTACACGGTGACTTGCTTGGTTTTACCTGTTAATTTACACAGTAAATACCTGGTAATTAACAGTTATTGCCAGTTCAAAATTCAAAGTTCAAAGTTCAAAATACACCCTGATGGGTAATGGGTTGTCACTTTACCAGGTAGGTACATGGTAATATCATGGAAATAGAGCATACTTCCTTTCACAGTACAGTTCCTCCTTTCTTACTGGGTACCTATCAGGTAATTACATGGTAGTTGTCAGGAAATGACCTAGTAACAACTGGTAATTTCCTGGTAGGCTACTACCCACGTGTTTCATGGGTAGTACCCATGTAAACACAGTGAATACAGTTAACATGTTATTACCTGGTAGTTGTCAGGAAAATACTTGGTAATGACCTAGTACCTACTGGGTAACTTGCCTGGTAGCAGAGTAAATACCTGGTAGTTGTTGAAAATACTTGGTATACCTATTGTACCTACATACCTATAGTACCTGCAACCAGGGTATCGTGCCTGGTTGCAGAGTAAATACTTATAAATACCGGGTAGTTAGCTGGTAATTACATAGTAAAAACGTATAAATACCTGGTAATTGTCAGGAACATACTTGGTAATTACCTGGCAACCAGTGTGTCATTTACCATGGTAAGTTCCATATAATTACCAGGAGATTATACAGTAAATAGTTATACATACTGGGTAATACTTGGTAATTACATAGTAATTACTGAGTAATGTATCTGGAAGTTACCATGTAATTACCAGGTAATTAATGGGTAAATACTTATAACTACTACCTGGTTGTTACCAGGTAATACCAGGTACTTACCTATTATTACCAGGTAATTACCTGGTAGTTACCTGGTAATTACCGTACCGTAAAATGAAGGGTTACCCATATTTTTCCCTCTTTTTATATCTTTTTTTTGTATTAATTTGTATTAAATGTAGGCCTACTTTACCCCTATAGGTCTACAGATAAATTCATGAAATTAACGTTTTTAGTTTAACATGGGCCTATCTCTTTCTTTCCTTTTTTATTCTTCTCTCTTTTCTTGTTTTCTTTTCTTGTTTGAAATAGGTGAAGGGTTCTATTTGGTCTGTATGAATGCACAAAAACAAGGGTCAAAGTCAGTTAACAACAGTGGCATGGAACATGTGAAAAACAAATGTGAAAAGAAAAAAAGAAAAAAGAGAGAATCATAAGCAAGCTATAAGAACCTAATATCTGTCTAACAGTAGATTATCTGTACAGTGAAACTATGAGAATACATATAGAGTGCTATGTCTACATAAAATGCTAAATTATAAATCTAATAAAATGCTAAATTATAAATCTAATAAAATGCTAAATTATAAATCTATAAAACATAATATTGCATACACCTGTAAGGTCATCGAGGCTAGTGCAAGTGCTACGGGCCAAGTGGGAGTATGAAGAGGTCAGTTTTCAGACTACGGCGGAAGATTGGGAGTGAGTCTGCAGTTCTGATTACAATGGGAAGTTCATTCCATAGTTTTGGAGCCAGAACTTAAGGGAGAAGAGTCTGGGACGTGTGGTGCCATACCTTTGGTTGCTTTGTTGGCCAGCATCAGAGTTTTGTACTGTTTGTACCCATATCTTCAAAGTCTGACCAAGATACAGATAGACTTTATATCTTTATATCTGTTGCTGTGTGAACATAAAGTACATTCGTCTTTTGTGCAACAGGGCCACAGAGAGCTCGAGAAAAAAAACGGGAAGATGGAACACAGCCCCAGTAGGCAAAATGGCACCTGGTACTGCCACAGTGGTGGACTCGTGTATTAATATAATAATACCCTGTATGCATTATTTGGTGTTTTCCTCTGGATCCGGAGAATGGATTTGCAGAATTTTGTGTGCAGGGTTTGACTTTGGTGTTTATCCCATTAGTCGAGACCTTTGTTTGCTAATGGTCCCCAGATCTCACAACCATAGAGGGAAATTGGTTCTATCACGGAGTCCAGTATTTTAAGCCAGGTTTTGGGATGTCTATTTCTATGTTTCTTTTGATGGCATACGTATATAAGGCCCTTAATCTTGCCTTGTCTCTCAGGTCCTTTACAGCTTTGTTTGAAGTTTTCTGTGCTGCTGAGGTAGGTATAGTTTTTCGTTTGTTCTAGTGGGATTGTATTTAGGAAGAAATGCTGGTTTTGGCGGCTGAATCTCTTTTGAAATATCATGATTTTAGTCTTGGTTAGGTTCACTGTCAGGTCCCACGTCTGGGAGAATTTGTGCAGGAGACCAAGTTGCTCGCTCGCTCGCTCGCTCACTCACTCACTCACTCACTCACTCACTCACTCACTCATTCACACGTATCAAACAAATGTTCTGTGCTCTGTCTGATTAATGGCTGTCACAATGCAATTCCAATGGGAGTCACATGGTTTGACCAAACATTTGTGTTTGATTGCTGATTGCTGCCTCATCAAACAAATGTTTGGTCAAACCATGTGACTCCCATTGGAATTGCATTGGCCTTGACGTCTTGACGTCAATACTTTTTTAATAATATTGATGTCATTGGAGATTCATGGCGTCTGCATCATGTGAACAAGCTGCTGATTCAAATCTGAGTGGGTTAATATTAATTGAAGTGTGAAACCTGTTCTGGGCAGAATGACGGGGCAGCTAGTTGTCTCCACCAGGCCGAAGGCATGGGGAGACAGTATGTTTGTCTCCACCAGGCCGAAGGCATGGGGAGAGAGTATGTTTTGCACTCCGTCCGTGTGTGTGTCCGTCCGTCCTTCCTTCCTTCCTTCCTTCCTTCCGTCCTTCCGTCCGTCCGTTATCAGCTAATCTCCGGCACCGTTGGCCCGATCCATGCCAAACTTTGCACACACACTCCCTGGATGCCAACAACGAACCTCTGCCCCAAATATTCTTCAATGGCCTGTTATAGCGCCACCATGAGGCCGATTTAGGCAAAACACATTTCTGTACATTACTCGTACACATTTTAACCATACATCACACAATTCGGTATACACTATCTTCATAGTCATGTGATCAACACGGATCTGCACCATTTCGCCATGGAAAAACATTGTCTCTGCATCCCTCCACATCTACCGGTTATAGCGCCACCATGAGGCCGATTTCTGCAAAACACATTGCTTATGTTAGTCGCACAGATTTCATCCAAATCTCACGCAAATCGGTACACATGATCTCTGTAGTCATGTGAACAAGACAGTCTGTTGGATTTCTCAGATTCTACACTGATTGGCTAACATTGCCTTCCAAAGTTTTCAGGAGTGGCCCGTTTTGTTCAAAATGCTGCACATGTCCTGCTCATCCAGAATTCTATCCTCAGAGATGCTATGAGTGATCTGGCTCTGCATTTCCTCAACAAAAGAACATTGTTGCAAAAAACAAACAAACATGTTTATATTACTCCTAAACATTTTGCCAAACATCTCACACAGTCCTATCCTCCTGGTGGAGACCTGTGCCCGGAAGGGCACTTTTTCTAGTTTGCACTCCGTCCGTGTGTGTGTCCTTCCTTCCTTCCTTCCGTCCTTCCGGCCGTCCGTTATCAGCTAATCTCCGGCACCGTTGGCCCGATCCATGCCAAACTTTGCACACACACTCCATGGATGCCAACGACGAACCTCTGCCCCAAATATTCCTCAACGGCCTGTTATAGCGCCACCATGAGGCCGATTTAGGCAAAACACATTTCTGTAGATTACTCGTACACATTTTATCCATACATCACACAATTCGGTATACACTATCGCCATAGTCATGTGATCACCACAGATCTGCACAATGTCCCATCTTCCATCCTGATTGGCTAATATTGGCTTCCAAAGCTCACATGATTGGTCCGTTTCGAACAAAATGCCACAAATCACAAACAGTGTGCAATTTCCGTGAAATTATACACGCACATTTCCACTAGGCCAAGGACGACATGCCACTCATTATTTTCCAAATCAGCCTCATGGTGGCGCTATAACAGGCCAATTCCTGTTTTTAGCTATAACTTCATCAATCTGTATACAACTTATGTATGCGCACTCCCTAGAGGCCATGGAAAAACATTGTCCCTGCATCCCTCCACATCTGCCGGTTATAGCGCCACCATGAGGCCGATTTCTGCTAAACACATTGCTTATGTTAGTCGCACAGATTTCATCCAAATCTCACGCAAATCGGTACACATGATCTCTGTCTCTGTCATGTGATCAAGACGAGTCCGTTGGATTTATCAGATTCTACACTGATTGGCTAACATTGCCTTCTAAAGTTTTCAGGAGTGGCCCGTTTCGTTCAAAATGCTGCACATGTCCTGCTCATCCAGAATTCTATCCTCAGAGATTCGATGAGTGATCTGGCTCTGCATTTCCTCAACAAAATGAAGAAAATTGTTGCAAAAAACAAACAAACAAAAAAACATGTTTATATTACTCCTAAATATTTTGCCAAACATCTCACGCACTCCTATCCTCCTGGTGGAGACCTGTGCCCAGAAGGGCACTTTTTCTAGTTTATTTTGTTTTGTATTATTAACACACACACACACACACACACACACACACACACACACACACACACACACACACACACACACACACACATATATATATATATATATATATATATATATATATATATATATATATATATATATATATATATATATATATATATATATATATATATATATATATAATTAATTCACACATACAATTTCAAGTTACTGATTTTATGCTTTTATTCTCCAAGGAAGATGCAGTCCTTATTATAATACTTCCCTTTTTTATTTTAGAAATTTAACAGGAACATGGAGAAGTAGCAGTGCAATGCAAAGTACATTTATGTATGACTTTTACCATTGAGGGTCAAAGAAATTGCAATACTGGAGATCAGAATTTTTACATTGATAAAACAAATAAATGTGTCACTTAAAGGAATTTACATAACTATTCATGTTGCATGAGAGTTTTCTCCTTAAAAAAAAAAAGAAAATATCACCACAGTACTAAATAAAAACATCTGGGTTTCCGAGGCTACCACAATACAAATGTCACAAATATACTGTGTGCCTGATGTATTTAAGACAATACGCCTGAATGTTGTCAGCTATTGATGACAGTCTTGACAGACTTCCAATCTAGTCTAGATTGTCTAATCTCTATTTTGGGTCATTATAATTGTCATTATAATTGTCCCAAATCTCGAGTTCAAAGTTAAGAATCGCAGACCATGTCCCGTGTGTGTTGGACTGCTTGACGGAAAATCTACCGCTTCGATAATTGATGGCGTCACCTACTGTACGTCTTTGAAATCCATTCGGTTCGTAGCTATGCATCTCACGATAAAGCTCGTAATCACACTCTTTAAACCTGTCAAAGAGTCCTGCTCCATACCAGCTGTAGTACAGGTCAAAGGAAAGGGGTTGAGAAAACATGAAAGCTACTCTCTTGGCAAAGTGGCCGGAATTGATGGTATAGAGATCGAGGGTGAAGACGGCAGCAACCGCGTATAGTGCCAATACTTTCTTTTCAAACTTCACAGTGTGACTGCCGCCCGGGGGTATATCATCCCTGAAGTTCCAGGTTTGCTTGCCATGGTACATGTAGACCCTTAATAGTGGTAGAAGGGGGGGGGGGGGGGGGGGTTAGAACAATTGATTAAAAGCATGATCATGAAAATAGTGTATTATAAAAAAATCACACCCGTGTGAAGTGAGGGGCGCTCTTATCATCTTACAGTGATGTAATGATGATGTAAAACAAACGGTGACAAAGCAAACATGGCATTTAAAAAAAATGTGGCTTTCGCCTTTATTTTATATTTTTTTTATGGAGGGACAGACAGTAGGCTGACAGGAAATGGGGAGAGAGATGGGGGAGTGACATGCAGTAAAGGCCGTCGGGATCGGGAGTCGAACCCGCGGCACACTGCCAGACTGGGTTACCAGCCAAGGTGCCTGGACCATTGAGCCATGGCCCAGGCCGTCAATGGCATTTTTAAAACAAACATTAAACCTGTAGGGCGCCCCTCAAAAATCGAACTTGTGTGAAGTGAGGGGCGCTCTTATCGTCATACATCATCATGCATCATCATACATCACATTCTGTGCTCAGCCAATGAAGTCATTCAAATTTGGTACACACAGACGGACCCACAAAGCTGGGCATAGGCCCCTCAAAAATGAAATAAAAACAATTACCTGGGGTTAATGAGTTTATGGGAAGTGCAATGATTCTTGATATTAACAGTGACTCTCCTGGTCCAATCCGAACTGGCCGCTCCAATCACTGCTACCAGAATAGCTACTCTACACACAGCTTTAATAGTCATGATGACTGGAAGGGAAAAGCCAAGCCTGGGGAGAGAGTACAAAGATTCACACATTTTGACTCTCTCACACAGTGACTGGCCATCAGTCATGATTTGTATTTCATTTGTTTTTCTTCATGCACTTTAAACGTGAAGCATTATTTTCTAAACGATTCCAAGGTTCTAATTTACAATTTACAATTCAGGCATTTAGCAGACGCTCTTAATCCAGAGCGACTTACATTAAGCAAGAACAAAAAGCATGGGAATACATGTAAAATGCATTTATCGCGAAACATGCGTAAGCTAAGAACGTGACTAGAACATATCTATATAATGACACTATACATATAAACTATAACTAGAACATATCTATATAATGACACTACATATAAACTATACATATATGCTATACTATGCTGTACATATATACTATGAAGTGCTATGACTACATACAATGCACTTATTGTGCTGTCTACATGACATGCTATAAGTCTGTTTCAAATGCTATATAATTCTATAGTTCTAACAACACTGAAAAAAACATCTGGAGAAGGCAAATATTTTGCAAAAAGAAAAAAGAAATCTAATCAATTCCACACACATACAAATCAAAGACTTTAGAGTAGTGAAAATAGCGACACAACGCATCACATTATGACGCGTTGTGAAGTTAAAGATCTGCTATTTATACTAGTTTGGGTCCCAGGGAGACAAATTTGTCTTTGCGGTCTCTAAATAGTTTCGGCTGGAACCCCTGCCCTATATTGATACCAAGTCTGTTACCAAAACGCCCTGTTTACATGATGTTCTTACCTGAATTCCAAAATGTAGCCTCTGTGCAGTTCCTCAAGAACGTCTTGTTGTTTGACACAAATGACGAGAACTATATAGCACCATGGGGCAGGGCCTTTTCCTAACAAGCCCCCCCCCCTTAGAGCTAGCCTTTCTCAAGCCTCTTTCTCATTTGAACACTGAGAACACATGTCTGGATAGGCCCTACTGTATACCAAATGACGTGTGTGTGTGTGTGTGTGTGTGTGTGTGTGTGTGTGTGTGTGTGTGTGTGTGTGTGTGTGTGTGTGCGTGTGTGCGTGTGTGTGTGTGTGTGTGTGTGTGTGCGTGTGTGCGCGCGTGCGCGCGTGCGTGCGCACGTACTGGCTCTCAAAATTTGTCCGGGAGCCGTGGGGCTGAACGTGGTTTCGTCAGATAAAGTTTATTTCTCAACTGATTCTTGTAGCTTGGGGTCACCTCTCACAAATTCAAGAGGGTGCCCAGTAATATCCCTTGGGCAAATGTTGTTATTAACCCCTTAATGCCTGAAAATAAAGTTTTATGGTATTTCATGCAAATGTCTTGGTCTACATGCGTTTGTGGATGTGGATAGTCACAATGTAGTAGATTTATGATGAATGCATTATTAATTAATGCATATTAACCCCTTCATGCCTCAAACCCCCAAATCCCATAAAATATATCGTTTAAATGCATCAAATTAGCTTTCTAGAGTGTTTATCCACATGAATGTGGATATGTACAATATATTTGATTTCAGAATAGGGAATTTTTAGATATTAACACAGCAAAAGCCCATAAAATAGGCCTACAATAATTAATGCAAAAGCAACAAATTTGCATTTCAAAATAAATGCTTATTTGGAAGTGGTCATGTCCACCACACCTCCTTTCCTATGAATTAACTCGATCACTTATTACTTTATTACACGTATTACTTTTATTACTTTATTACACTTATTACTGCAGGTCTTTAGGTAGATTGATAGGGCTCAGTGGCCTTATAGATCTGTCTTTTTCCATCCAAACTACTCTCGGTCTCATGCTTTGCCACAAAGATGTTTAAAAGTGTGGGATCTATACATTCTCAATGAATCTGTTGGTGGTGGTGCAGCTGGTTTGAAGTACATGCATGACCTTTCCCATTCTTTTCTCCCAGACTAGTAGTCTAGTTTCCTCCATAGTTTCCTTAACGGAACAGGACCTGAAGGTCCAGATGGCACTTGCTGGAATGCCTATATCACAAGATGAGGAGTGTGGAAATCAGACCTCAAAAGGCGGCTGTTTGTAGCTACAGTGATTGGAGGAGATATATCATGATAGGACATGGTATTTCTAGCTGACCCCCGTCTCCCTGGCATCTGTGCTGACTGACCTGATCATGACCATGATGTAATTACAGACTTCACAGTAGACCTATATCTCGAAGATTAGGTAGACATCACTGTCAGACAGGTATGTGGTTGACATCAGCTGGATGGTCCAAAGGTCTGATCCATCAATGACAGTGACATCTGCATCAGCAGCATTCCTCCCGAAGTGACGTCTTCAATGTGGACGTGGCTTTCTGAATTAGATCAATCACTTATTTTCAATGTATTTAAATAATCGAGTTTCACTCATCTTCTAACACCGTGCTCATGCTTCTATCTTTTTTTTTTTTTTTTTTATCTTTCTTGGACTTTGTCTTTCTACAACAAAGTGCTGCCTCTTTTCCAATATGCATGTTCATATTTATACCTTGCTTATTCGATGATGCTTTTTATTATTACTGTTCATCTGTGTTGAGGACCCCCTCTAAAATGAGATGATTTATCTCAAGGGGCTTATCCTTTCAATAAAGGTATATACATTTGCATTCCATCCTCTGTGAACATGGCAGTTAAGACTCGTCCTCCACATGAACATCACAGTCACTAGACAGGAGTACGATGACCATTGAATAGATATAATTTAGGTCATACACTTTGGAGTGTATCATTTGAATTGGATTTGGCTGTTGTTGCCACCATCTTCAACCTGAAAAGAAATATGCTACAGTTTCACTAATACAGATGGTAGAAAGCAGATTTGATACATTTGACTTGATTATTGTGCATACAATCTCATTCTCAAAAGATATATTTTATGGCATGTTGGGGTTTCCAGGCATGAAGGGGTTAATAATATGCATTAATAAATAATGCATTAATCATACATTTTATACATTTATACAATGTGGATTGCATATCCACATTCATAAACACTGTAGAAATCAAAGTTGATGCATTTAGACCAAGTATTTTGCATGAAATACCATAAAACTCTATTTTGGGTGGATTATTTTGTGTTTCGGGCATTAAGGGGCTAATAACAAAAAATGCCCAAGGGATATCACTGGGCACCCTCTTGAATTATTAAGAGGTGACCCCAAGCTACAAGAATCGGTTGACAAAAAAACTTTATCTGACGAAACCACGTTCAGCCAAAAATCACCCTTCGGTTCCCGGACTAAATGGGGCCCACAGACTCTGTCAAGGGGTTCCAAATGGACTCTATAACTCAGAGTGTACGAATGGAACCAATTCAACCAAATGGACCCCAGTGCAGGTCAATTTGGCTCCATTTGTACACTGTACTTATGGAGCTCGGTCCTTGAAATTAAAACGTTTGAAAATCACTTTAAGTTAGGAAGTTATATTTGGTCAGACACACTCACCCATTTAACTCCACTCAAGTGTATTTGTTGTTTGTCATACCTTATGTTTGATTATTTAACTTACAAGTGTCTAGTTTAGAGATGTATTTTCTTTTTTTAATATATTGTAGTCATTCTGCCAATTTCCAGTGCCATTTGTACTGTAGTCCTTGTCGCTGCTGCCCCCTACTGGTTTGTTGAGGACAGTGGTTCCCAAATTTATCCGCTCCAGAGATTAGACGTTTGCCTGGGACCCAAACTACTCACAACGCGTTGCAAGCTTGTAGATCGGCTATTTTCACAACTTATTAATTATATATATATTTTTTAAATTTATAGAATTTCTTAGATTTTGTTTTTGTTTTTTACTCGATTTGAGTATTTGAGGAAACATTGGTGTAGAAGACAATAAGGGCCTTCCCATACACATGAAGTCGGCATTTGCTCCTTCTTTTCAGCTGAGAGTGAAAGTTTAATGCATGAGAAAGAATATAACGCATGTGGAGGGACATGCTATTCCTCCCTCTGTCTGTACCTAGACTAGGGCGACTGTGGCTCAAGAGGTAGAGCAGGTCGTCCAATGATCCATGGGTCGGCGGTTCGAATCCCGGCTCCTCCTGGCTACATGTCGAAGTGTCCTTGGGCAAGACACTGAACCCCAAATTGCTCCCGATGTGCTGGCTGGTACCTTGCATGGCTTCCGCCGCAATCGGTGTATGAATGAATGTGTGTGTGTGAATGGGTGAATGTAATGCACAATCTATGTAAAGCGCCTTGGATAAAGGCGCTATATAAATGCACCATTTACCATTTACTAATTTTGCAATTCCATCATTATATTCCAAGACATTCTGTAATCATTCAGATTAAACTTGAATCTTTAAGGGATATGAGCAGTTTGAATTTGTGGCCTTCGCTATAGTGTATAGTGACATTCTGACATCATGGATGTTTTGATTGATTGAAACCTTTATTTCAGGGGAATCCAATTGAGACCAGGGTCTCTTTTTCAATGGCGCCCTACAAAAAAATAAACAATGACATCAAACACTCTCAAATGAAGTACTGAAAGTAACCTGAAAATGTTTCACTTCCTTTTTCATGCACATTCAAGAATGAGCGGCCCTCAGATTGACAGGCAGAACATAAACACTTGTCCATTTCCCGCATGTGATGATGATTAGCTAGGTTAGAAGAGAAGGCTTTCATTTGTAGCCTACTGGGAGTGCAGCAGATCACAGTTTATGGAAGACACTTGAAAGGAAGAATTTAAATTCTCAATTCAGTCCTGTTTGAGATTTTGTTGCCAAGTTGTGCTCAAACTTTTTCATGAAGGAGCACCAAAATTATATGTAATTGTTTTGGCCACCGATCACTTTTTATTTTTTATTTTTTTTAATATTTTTTTTTTGCGGCTTACGCCTTTTATTGGTTTTTGAAGGGACAGACAGTAGGCTGACAGGAAACGGGAGAGAGATGGGGGAAGACATGCAGTAAAGGCCGTGTCGGGCTCGGGAGTCGAACCCGCGGCACACTGCGACTGGATTACCAGTCGGGTGCCCAGACGGTTACGCCACCGCCTGGGCACCGATCACTTTTTAGTTCCAGAGACCCCAATAAGCAAAGATTTGAGTTAAAAAAAATGTTTGCTTTAAAATTTATATACAGTATATTTGTACAAATTTAACATATTTTAACGAGGCACATTTTCAAAATTCATGAATTGATTCTTTCTAGATGCTGTCCCAGCTCCAGAAATCATTATAGATCCGACTTACATCAACATCGCTACACCCATCACAATGCGTTGTGAGTCAAGAATTAATTTCATTGGATGTGAATTTTAGAACAACGATGCTAAACCAAAAAGAAAAGTGAACAGAGATTCTTGCAGAAAAATGAAATTGGAGTGGTAAGGTTCAGCAGAACCAGAAGAAGGTAGATCTTTATTTATGTATTTATCTTTAATTATACCACGATGCATGACATCAATGGATAAACTATCACATCAAAGAGAAGTGAACCTAAGCAACTTTCTTTTGGTGGTACCAGGAAGTGAGAATTTACCACATTTTTTAAGTAATATTAAATTTGTAAACTCTTGAGATTTTGTTTGGATATTAAACATTTTTTGTTGCGTTAAATTGTCACACAGATCCCATTGGGAAACCTAAATGTTATATGTGGAGACAACAGACGGTTTCTTCACTCTGCGATGTGAGACCAAACATAGTACCACGTGTTACTTTTACACAAACAAATCAACCACATCACTTGAAAAGTGGTGAATTCAGAAATGGTGGCTGCATGTGACGAGGGTTTCCCAAGAAGAAATGAAGAAACGGATCAGTAACTCCATCACAGCTTCCATTTTCTGTGAAGTGGAACTATGTGTTGAAGCGGTGGAGTGAAATCAGTCCATTGTTTCCATGGCGAGGGCTTAATTTGTAGTTTTTCTTAATAAATGAATACATGTAGATGTTTATTAACAGATGTATCTTTTCAGATGAGAAAGATGCAAAGACCACCCCTACAAGTAAGGCAAATGTTGAGTATTTTATATTAAGATGTGGGGGGAAAAAAGGAAAGAAACTAGAGCTTTCTGCTATGATTAAATGTTATAAATAGTTAATTTCTTGGAAAAATACAATTATTATAGATTAGTATAAAGTCCCAAGGGCGCCATTAACCAATGTGATCCCAAAAGATATAAAGCCATACTGTAGGAGGCCTTTGCCACCTACTTCGAAAAGAAGGTTGATGATATCAGTAGCTCCTTTACCCCCCTCCCCCATAAAGAAGCACTCGACTCAACCAATGCTAACCATAACATACCATGCATGTCCTCCTTCTCTCCTCTATCCCCAGACGAGGTCCTGAAACTAGTCACATCCACTAGACCTACCACCTGTCCTCTCGACCCCGCCCCGTCTCCAATCTTCCAGACCATCGCACCTGACCTGCTCCCCTTCATCACCTCCATTATCAACACCTCATTAACCTCAGGCTGTGTCCCATCTGCCTTCAAGTCAGCCAGGGTATCACCACTCCTCAAAAAACCAACTCTTGACCCCTCAGATGTCAAGAACTACAGACCGGTATCACTCCTTTCCTTTCTTTCCAAAACCCTTGAACGTGTTGTCTCTAACCAGCTTTCTCTCCATCTCTCACAGAACAACCTGCTGGATCCCAACCAGTCAGGATTCAAGAAGGCACACTCCACGGAAACTGCACTCCTCGCAGTCACAGAAGCACTACATGCTGCCCAGGCTGCTTCCCACTCTGCAGTCCTGATTCTCCTAGACCTATCGGCGGCATTTGACACAGTGAACCACCAGCTGCTCCTAGGCACCCTAGCTGATCTAGGCATCGGCGGGACGGCGCTGAAGTGGTTCTCCTCCTACCTCTCTGACCGGACTTACCAGGTTTCTTGGAAAGGTTTGCTATCATTCCCCCGCACCCTCCAAACTGGGGTCCCACAGGGATCTGTACTTGGTCCCCTCCTCTTCTCACTGTACACTAAATCCCTTGGCACCATCATCTCTGCTCACAATATATCCTATCACTGCTATGCCGATGACACACAACTGTTTCTATCCTTCCCCCCCTCTGCCACCCAGGTAGAAGAACGCATCACTGCATGCCTGGCTGACATCTCACAGTGGATGTCTTCCAACCACCTCAAGCTGAACCCAGACAAGACTGAGCTTCTGTTCTTCCCAGCTAAGTCCTGCCCTATGCGGGAGCTAACTATCTCCGTAGACAACGCCCTGGTAAAGTCTGTCCCGACAGCCAGGAACCTTGGTGTTGTCCTGGACAGTCAGCTCTCGTTCAAAACACACATCACAGCTGTCACTAGATCCTGTAGGTTTACACTCTACAACATACGACGAATTAGACCGTTCCTCACCCAGGAGTCAGCCCAGCTCCTAATCCAGACAACAGTCTTGTCAAAACTTGACTATTGTAACTCCCTCCTTACTGGCCTACCGGCATGTGCACTTAAGCCCCTCCAACTGATCCAAAATGCCGCAGCCCGCTTGGTCTTCAACCAGCCAAAATTCTCACACGTCACCCCCCTTCTCCGCTCCCTCCATTGGCTCCCGGTCGCTGCCCGCACAGAATACAAAACTCTGATGCTGGCATTCAAAGCAACCAAAGGCATGGCCCCCCCATATCTCACAAGTATGATCGTACCCTACAAACCCTCCCGCGCACTCAGATCAGCCAACGCAGGGAAGCTGGAGGTACCTTCACTAAAAACGCCGGGACAACGCTCCACACGTCCCAAACTCTTCTCCCTTCTGGCTCCAAAACTATGGAATGCACTTCCCATCACAGTCAGAACTGCAGCCTCACTCCCAATCTTCCGCCGTAGTCTGAAAACCCACCTCTTCAGACTCCACCATGGCCCGTAGCACTTGCCCTAGCCTAGCCCCTTAGATAGCACATTATGTAGACTTAGATAGTATTTTAAACAGACTTATAGCTTGTTACGTAGACAGCTCTAGAATTGCACTTTATGTAGTCATAGCACTTTATAGTGATGTATCTGAACCATGAGAGCCCCGGAGAAAAGTTGTGACACACGGCAGACAGCAGAAGCAGATCCGAGATGATGTTGTTTATTTCACAAGTACACAGCGCAGCAATGCATACAGGTTAAATGCTCACGCCAGCCAGAGTGGCCTGACGTGCTCCACACATGGGCTGACGCCCGACTGACAAAGAGTCCCATCTTGGTCAACCTTTTAAGCAGTTTACATGAGTGTAGGGTGTCAACAGACATTTTAGTGACAAGTCCTTTGATCAATCAGTCTGTTCCTTCATGTCAACAAACTCCTTTGTCACACAAATAGCCACAGGAAGGCACATAGCAAATGGCCCGGCCCTCACCACATGGGACTGGGTGTGTGAGCTTGGAGTGGAAGACAGTCAGACACCCTACAGACACCTCCAAATGAAAGTCAAGATGAACACAGTAGCACACATTACTTAGAATTATGAATTCCAGATTCATCATAACCCCCCTTATGACCGTCCAAAAGACTGTCATACTAAAATATGGGATCATAATTCTTACCACCCCCCTTGATCCTCAGCTGGACGGTACATTCAAGACATCAGAAACAGCAGCATTACAGTAGGACTTTCCCCAAAATGGTTTACAGACATTTAAGATTACAGCTTGTCATAAATGATTACATTACATTACATTTCATCCTCGATGTGCTTTTAGGACTCTCTCTGTGTTACTTTAATCTTAGGCTAAAACATAAAAAAATAAACACTTACAACATTCACTTCATGACCCCTTAGGTCATGAACGGACCATCGTCGAGACCTGACCACCTCTTTGTGATTCACACCCACGGAAACAACATATAAAAAACTACATTTTAGCCTAAAAACCACAGTAAAAATCCCCTTTACACCTCGATAACTCAGCTGTCTGTAATTCAAATCATTCTTCTGACAAATACCTAATCCCAAACAAAGAATAATGGTCAAATGATTAGTACAAATAATAACTGACATTTAACAGACGTTGCCGCTTTCAGGAAATTTAGGACGTGCAATAACATATACGTTTATAATGCTTTAGATAAAACTCTGCTCTACTAGGGTAGTACATAATAAATGACGCTGGACCCCAGCTAAACAGTCTGGACCCCAGCTAAACAGTAATAAGAAAAGATAAAAATACATTAACAGGCCAGAGTTTAAGCAATATTTAACTAATATTCTCTACACGTCTCGAGGAAATTACCTAATTGTTTCATAAGTAGGCTACTCATGACTCAACTTATCTAATTATACGACAAAAACATACACCAACATAATGCCTATTAATTCATGTTGAAAACAAACGCGACACACGATTTGTAATCAGAGGGAAGGGAAGTTCATCTTCGCCTCTGATATATGGACAAAGGAAAATCTTCTGTATCCTGCATTCCGTTACCTCAATGTTCGCCAGGCCACGGATCAAGTTGTGAAAAAGTTCACACTGTTTTCGCTGTCCTCATCATCATCTCATCTCCCCCCTCCCAACTCAGAACTCATCAGAGTTGGGAAGAAAAAGGCCGTTGCGTAACTTCATCACAGACGCCGCGTATGACGACTGCAAGGCCCTCAGCTCGTGTTGGTCAGTCGGCCAAGGAAAGTGAAAACCACCGCCACGCCATGCGTCGAGTGGCCGCCTCTCCCCCGGGGAACCATGGGGTCCCCGCCGCCGTGCTGCGCTGCGTCCCATCACCTCGCCGTCCACCGCCAGCGCGCTGATGCAAAGACGATGGTCCCCGCCAACCGCAGCCGCACACCGCTCACCGTCTCCCCGCCGTCGATGCGACCGCTCCTGTCCATCCTCTCGCAGGGCAGGGTCGTGAGGCAGCCTGTAGCCGGCGAAGGCCTCCATCTCCATGTAGACGCACTGAACGCTGGATCACACGTCCCCGTCGTTGCTCACAAAAACTCCCCACCTCGAATTAGACTGAATAAAAAAGCCGCCGGTTCTGTTTGTCTGGCACATAAAAAATGTCCAATGACAACGGATTTCGGACACCATCTGATGTATCTGAACCATGAGAGCCCCGGAGAAAAGTTGTGACACACGGCAGACAGCAGATCAGAGATGAGGTTGTTTATTTCGCAAGTACACAGCGCAGCAGGTTAAATGCTCACGCCAGCCATAGTGGCCTGACGTGCTCCACACATGGGCTGACGCCCGACTGACAAAGAGTCCCATCTTGGTCAACCTTTTAAGCAGTTTACATGAGTGTAGGGTGTCAACAGACATTTTAGTGACAAGTCCTTTGATCAATCAGTCTGTTCCTTCATGTCAACAAACTCCTTTGTCACACAAATAGCCACAGGAAGGCACATAGCAAATGGCCCGGCCCTCACCACATGGGACTGGGTGTGTGAGCTTGGAGTGGAAGACAGTCAGACACCCTACAGACACCTCCAAATGAAAGTCAAGATGAACACAGTAGCACACATTACTTAGAATTATGAATTCCAGATTCATCAATAGTACACATGTATAATACTAGAATTTCGCGGGCCTTCGGCCCGCTCATCCCAGAGTTGCGTTGCCCCGCGTTGCGATACAGAAGTCCACAGATACAGAAGTCCACAGTGACACGCGTTTTATGCAGCTGTTTTGTGTTGCAGCGCGTGCGCGCGCGCGCGCGTGTAGTGTTGTTGTTCTTATCCATAACAATAAATGGATCAAATATGCTCTATATTAGTTATGTGTAGATGTAAAGCAGTGGCTGTCAAAGGTGTGACCCAGGGACCCTCGTGGTTCCTTGAGGGGGTTCCAAATGGACCCATTATAGGTCTGTAACTCTGAGAGTGTACAAATGGAACCAAGTGGACCCTACAGGTCTGTAACTCTGAGAGTGTACAAATGGAACCAAATGGACTCTTTTATAACATTTAACTCTGATACTGTACAAATGGAATCAAATGGGACTCTTATGGGTCCATTTGGTTTTACTCTCAGAGTTATGGGGGTCCTTGAAATTGAAAAGGTTGAGAACCTGTATGCAATGGCTTATGTCTTGTAAAAAGAGAGACCAGCCTATTCTCCAAACCATCATATCTTATGCTTTGCTAGGTTGTACAAATTAATATTGGGTCAATATAATTTGCAGGACTCACGTGTGTGCTCTCTGTCTCTCTCGCTCTCTTCTCTCTCCTCCGTCTCTGGGGTGTGTGGGGGGGGGGGGGGGGGATTAGTTGCGCGGCCTGCGACAGTGCTATACTTCTCCAGCAGCGGTGCAGAACCGAGAGAGTGACACATTCTTTTGGATGTAAACTGCGCAACGTGTAGCTTTAAAGTTCGGATTGTGTAGTCGCACCGGTGGTACAAAGTGAATGTTACAGCGCGCACGGTGATGTTGTAAGGCGCAAATGCGAGTACCTAGTCGCACTGTCGAGCCCTGTGTAGTGTAGTGGCATTTTCGCTGCATCGCGAGGCGATCCAAATTCCCCCCCGCGCACGCACGCACGCACACACACACACACACACACTGTACGTAGCTGTGTGTTGTTGCAGCGCGCGCGTGTGCGCGTAGTGTTGTTGTTGTTGTTGTTCGTGTCCATGTATGCGCGTCGGTTTGTCCCGCTTGTACCACGGCAGGTTTGCACAGTGCGCTCAGTGCGATATTTCCGAACGTGGGCGTTGTGTGTGTGTGTGTGGGTGGGTGTGTGTGTGTGGCTGGCCTGTGTTTTGTTGCGTAGGGATCGCCATGTGAGGGGGCTAGCCAATAAGGGCCCTGTGTTGCATGTGGAGAATTGTGTAGGTTAGTGTGTGTGGCGTAGGCGAACGGGGTGGTGAGAACATGAGGGGGATGTAGCACAGCAATCGGTGACCCCTACATTAAGCTGTGTTGCTCCCAAGATGCAGTGCAAATGCGTGTTGTAGCAACCGTAGCCAATGGGAAAACAGGATGCAGTGTTGCCAGGTCCGCAAATTGTAAGCGAGTTGTAAGTAGCGTGTTGAATGGCATTTTTTCTGGGCTTGTTGTCATAGACCTGGCAACAAATTAGGCGGGGTGTCGGTGCTTGTGGCGTGTTTGTGTTTATTATTGATATTGATGTTGTTTGTGAGTGTGGACGGGAGGCGGCTTTAGTGGAAGTGCAATGACAGTTTTTACGCGGGTGTTGGTGAGTGGGGCCGTGCGGCGCGACATGAGGAGATAGGGAACGAACGACGCGGAGGGTAAGTCTGTGACGTGTTAGTGTGTTTAGTGGGTTGTTGCAGTGTGTGTTGCAGTGTGTCAGTGACGTAGTAGCTGGTGCCTTTTGTTCCTGTCCTGGGGACACCTCCTGGGGACACCTTTTCAATTGTATATAAGATATTATATAGTATAGTATAGTATGTATAGTTTACATAGATACTCCACTGTTACGTTCTTAGTCTACGCATGATTCATGATAACTACTTTTTATATGTGATGTATGCCATGCTTTTGTTATTGCTTAATGTAAGTCGCTCTGGATTAAGAGCGTCTGCTAAATGCCTAAATTGTAAATTGTAAATTGTAGCCTTTGCAGGAAATGTATCTGCATCTATGTTATGCATGTTGTGCATTATTATTGCAGACATGTATTCATTTTTCATAAACATTACAAATTAATCTTAAAGTCTATTGCCTTCAACCAACTATACCTTTAACATTCTCACAACTGAAGAAGAAGATACAAATAATAATAAATGTTTTAAATACACCAAGTGCAGCGGTAATTTAATCACCACAATTAGCTTTCATTTTATATATGTCTAAGAGTAAGCAATGGACATTTGTTTTTAATGTATTTTTCAGTGAATGAATACATCTGGGAATTCCAGTGTAGGCAAAAATACAGCTTCTACTAGCCATACAGCTACAGGTAAGAGCAATATTCATGAAGGACATTTGCAAGGCACCTCACATGCTGCAAACGATTAACATGCGAGATGTTAGACAGAGTCACATTATTAGAGTTACATTTTTACGCTGAAATGTTGTTCCTTATTCTCATGCTATACGATTTTATCAGTAACCTTTGAAATTATACTATTGTTATTTCTAGGATAGAAAACAATACAACAGTATCCTGGCTCCCGCCCCTGAATCAGAGTGTCAGGCTAATACAGTAGTTGATAGTAATAGAAAGTATGAGTATTTTGTCTACCAAGGACAAGTTCACTATGCACCTAATTATTTGTTTCAATTTATCATCATAATGGTTTTCTTTTTTTAGATTCTCCAAATCTTCCCTCAGATTCCGTGCTCCACACATGGGCTGACGCCCGACTGACAAAGAGTCCCATCTTGGTCAACCTTTTAAGCAGTTTACATGAGTGTAGGGTGTCAACAGACATTTTAGTGACAAGTCCTTTGATCAATCAGTCTGTTCCTTCATGTCAACAAACTCCTTTGTCACACAAATAGCCACAGGAAGGCACATAGCAAATGGCCCGGCCCTCACCACATGGGACTGGGTGTGTGAGCTTGGAGTGGAAGACAGTCAGACACCCTACAGACACCTCCAAATGAAAGTCAAGATGAACACAGTAGCACACATTACTTAGAATTATGAATTCCAGATTCATCAATAGTACACATGTATAATACTAGAATTTCGCGGGCCTTCGGCCCGCTCATCCCAGAGTTGCGTTGCCCCGCGTTGCGATACAGAAGTCCACAGATACAGAAGTCCACAGTGACACGCGTTTTATGCAGCTGTTTTGTGTTGCAGCGCGTGCGCGCGCGCGCGCGTGTAGTGTTGTTGTTCTTATCCATAACAATAAATGGATCAAATATGCTCTATATTAGTTATGTGTAGATGTAAAGCAGTGGCTGTCAAAGGTGTGATCCAGGGACCCTCGTGGTTCCTTGAGGGGGTTCCAAATGGACCCATTATAGGTCTGTAACTCTGAGAGTGTACAAATGGAACCAAGTGGACCCTACAGGTCTGTAACTCTGAGAGTGTACAAATGGAACCAAATGGACTCTTTTATAACATTTAACTCTGATACTGTACAAATGGAATCAAATGGGACTCTTATGGGTCCATTTGGTTTTACTCTCAGAGTTATGGGGGTCCTTGAAATTGAAAAGGTTGAGAACCTGTATGCAATGGCTTATGTCTTGTAAAAAGAGAGACCAGCCTATTCTCCAAACCATCATATCTTATGCTTTGCTAGGTTGTACAAATTAATATTGGGTCAATATAATTTGCAGGACTCACGTGTGTGCTCTCTGTCTCTCTCGCTCTCTTCTCTCTCCTCCGTCTCTGGGGTGTGTGGGGGGGGGGGGGGGGGATTAGTTGCGCGGCCTGCGACAGTGCTATACTTCTCCAGCAGCGGTGCAGAACCGAGAGAGTGACACATTCTTTTGGATGTAAACTGCGCAACGTGTAGCTTTAAAGTTCGGATTGTGTAGTCGCACCGGTGGTACAAAGTGAATGTTACAGCGCGCACGGTGATGTTGTAAGGCGCAAATGCGAGTACCTAGTCGCACTGTCGAGCCCTGTGTAGTGTAGTGGCATTTTCGCTGCATCGCGAGGCGATCCAAATTCCCCCCCGCGCACGCACGCACGCACACACACACACACACACACTGTACGTAGCTGTGTGTTGTTGCAGCGCGCGCGTGTGCGCGTAGTGTTGTTGTTGTTGTTGTTCGTGTCCATGTATGCGCGTCGGTTTGTCCCGCTTGTACCACGGCAGGTTTGCACAGTGCGCTCAGTGCGATATTTCCGAACGTGGGCGTTGTGTGTGTGTGTGTGGGTGGGTGTGTGTGTGTGGCTGGCCTGTGTTTTGTTGCGTAGGGATCGCCATGTGAGGGGGCTAGCCAATAAGGGCCCTGTGTTGCATGTGGAGAATTGTGTAGGTTAGTGTGTGTGGCGTAGGCGAACGGGGTGGTGAGAACATGAGGGGGATGTAGCACAGCAATCGGTGACCCCTACATTAAGCTGTGTTGCTCCCAAGATGCAGTGCAAATGCGTGTTGTAGCAACCGTAGCCAATGGGAAAACAGGATGCAGTGTTGCCAGGTCCGCAAATTGTAAGCGAGTTGTAAGTAGCGTGTTGAATGGCATTTTTTCTGGGCTTGTTGTCATAGACCTGGCAACAAATTAGGCGGGGTGTCGGTGCTTGTGGCGTGTTTGTGTTTATTATTGATATTGATGTTGTTTGTGAGTGTGGACGGGAGGCGGCTTTAGTGGAAGTGCAATGACAGTTTTTACGCGGGTGTTGGTGAGTGGGGCCGTGCGGCGCGACATGAGGAGATAGGGAACGAACGACGCGGAGGGTAAGTCTGTGACGTGTTAGTGTGTTTAGTGGGTTGTTGCAGTGTGTGTTGCAGTGTGTCAGTGACGTAGTAGCTGGTGCCTTTTGTTCCTGTCCTGGGGACACCTCCTGGGGACACCTTTTCAATTGTATATAAGATATTATATAGTATAGTATAGTATGTATAGTTTACATAGATACTCCACTGTTACGTTCTTAGTCTACGCATGATTCATGATAACTACTTTTTATATGTGATGTATGCCATGCTTTTGTTATTGCTTAATGTAAGTCGCTCTGGATTAAGAGCGTCTGCTAAATGCCTAAATTGTAAATTGTAAATTGTAGCCTTTGCAGGAAATGTATCTGCATCTATGTTATGCATGTTGTGCATTATTATTGCAGACATGTATTCATTTTTCATAAACATTACAAATTAATCTTAAAGTCTATTGCCTTCAACCAACTATACCTTTAACATTCTCACAACTGAAGAAGAAGATACAAATAATAATAAATGTTTTAAATACACCAAGTGCAGCGGTAATTTAATCACCACAATTAGCTTTCATTTTATATATGTCTAAGAGTAAGCAATGGACATTTGTTTTTAATGTATTTTTCAGTGAATGAATACATCTGGGAATTCCAGTGTAGGCAAAAATACAGCTTCTACTAGCCATACAGCTACAGGTAAGAGCAATATTCATGAAGGACATTTGCAAGGCACCTCACATGCTGCAAACGATTAACATGCGAGATGTTAGACAGAGTCACATTATTAGAGTTACATTTTTACGCTGAAATGTTGTTCCTTATTCTCATGCTATACGATTTTATCAGTAACCTTTGAAATTATACTATTGTTATTTCTAGGATAGAAAACAATACAACAGTATCCTGGCTCCCGCCCCTGAATCAGAGTGTCAGGCTAATACAGTAGTTGATAGTAATAGAAAGTATGAGTATTTTGTCTACCAAGGACAAGTTCACTATGCACCTAATTATTTGTTTCAATTTATCATCATAATGGTTTTCTTTTTTTAGATTCTCCAAATCTTCCCTCAGATTCCATTCCACAGTCCCATCTGTACCTTGGCGTCTCTGTTGGTTCCATCCTCCTCCTGCTGGTGGTGCTGTTTGCCTTTTATTGTCACTGCAGGAAGCATGGTTTGTGTGCCCCATGTAATCTGTAATCTGACATTCTGGTCTAAAGAAATACATTTTGTTTACATGGGGACGGGAGTAGATAATGATTAGAAAATGCATGTTGCATGTTGGTGCCTTTCATGGTTTCCTCCGCCATCGCGGTGTGTGGATGTATGTGTGAATGGGTGTAATGCAAAATCAAGTGCTTTGGATAAAAGCGCTATACAGTATAAATGCACTATTTACCAGTTATCCTAAACATGAAACCGACAAATTAAATAACTGTTTTACCTGTGATTTACTATTTAAAAAACTGATGTACATCTTTGTATTCACGTCCTCAAAAACTGCACCTGTGAGTGGATACATTTCAATCAATCAATATTGTATATGATATCCCAGGTCAACACTGCTAACGTGGTCTTGTATGACACTGTGATGGAGCCACAAGAGGTCAGTGACCTGTGGTCAGAAAACCTAAAGGATGCCACGGGATGGGAGGCACAAGATGAAAGCACCGGTCAGCCCAACAGAGGACGTTCAGTATTCAATGGTCATTGGATGACTGAAGCCTGCTTTAAACTTAGCTGCAGCCTGCAGCCACTGAAAATATAGCATTGTGAGCTTGTAGATCTGCTATTTTTGTCGAAGTAAATATTGAGCATGAGAAACAAGCTTGATGGTATATGGGCCCCCCTCGTGTCCTTGTGCAAGACTCTGAACCCCTAATTGCTCCAAATGAGCAGGTTGGTACGTGCCTTGCATGGTTTCCTCCATGAATGTGTGTGTGTGAATACTGTGAATGACACAATGTGAATGGCACAATCTATGTAAATCGCTTTATATAAATCGCGTTATATAAATGCACCATTTATGTTTTACAAAATATTGTAGTTTGAGCTGTCAGTGTTCATGGATCCATTTTAGATGTATTTGCTAATCAGGTCAAATTTGGGCAAATGATGATGATGATGATGATGATGATAGGTTGTCTGTTCATATTGGAAATTAATTTTGCAACACATGCTCCAGCAATGATAAAAACTCCTAAAAAGCATCACCGGATTTAATCTGTTGTCTTGGAAAGAGCATAAACTGGAAGATTATTTTATCAGCTGTTTTATGCGACCAAAGGTCGCAAATGGTAAATGGTAAATGGTGCATTTATATAGCGCCTTTATCCAAGGCGCTTTACATAGATTGTGCATTACATTCACCCATTCACACACACATTCATACACCGATGCCGGAGGAAACCATGCAAGGGACCAACCTGCACATCAGGAGCAATTAGGGGTTCAGTGTCTTGCTCAAGGACACTTTGACGCTAACTCTGGGGGAGCCCGGGTTCGAACTGGCAACCTTGCGGTTACCATCCATCCAGCCACTCTACCCCTGAGCCACCACCGACCCTAGTTATGGAATCGTGCAGTTATGGAATCGTGCATTTCCTGTCGGTGTGTGTCACGTGACATCAGGGATGGAGCACGTGACATCATCAGGGATGGAGTCCCTGATGTCATCAATATTGGCCAGCAGCAACTCTACATCTGACCTCAAACCCTTTGTATGGAGCTGACCTGTTCTGACATTCCATATGTTGATCTTTCCCCATCCATCCTTCCTCTTCGATGTCTCCCTTTTGACTGATACCTGTCCATTCAAACTCTATAGACGGGCCTGCCACAAAGTTATTAGTGCAGCCACGCCTGGCAGCCGGCGAAAACTAGAGTTCTCAACAGGCCTGAAAATTAAGATCTTACCCCCCATGCCAAAGCGCCAGCGCTCGGCCAGCAGTCTGCTGTCACCCAGGCGGATATGTTGATAGTGATCTGACCCCCCATTCCAAAGCGCCAGCGCCCGCCCAGCATTCTGCTGTCACCCCAGGATGCGTGCACGGCGCTGCACGCGACCTAGCCCGCTTCTCGCCCTCAGGCGTCTTACTGGTATACAGTATTGGTATGTTGTATGTAAAATATAGTAAAATTATAGCAGAATGGGTACAGTCCAGTACAGGTCAACACAAAAAATGCTAAGCCAGAAAAAGCACTATAGGCTACTGTGAGACTTGTTTACATAAGGGTGACAAGGGTCACGTTGTGAGCTTTTAGATCAGGTGTAGAGGGAACCTACTTCATTGGATCAATGAAGTAGGGCCATGGTTTCACAGATCTTTACTGTGCCTCTTTTCATGCCTCTTTTCCACTCTTGAATAGGGTGGAAATTGTTTTATTTATTAAATGAAATATATAGTATGAGACATAAAGGCTGTGCTCCTCTTGACTGCTACAAACATGTTCAGTTTAAGTTAATTCTTATTCATAAATGATGCATATCAAACCATTTCCTCTGATGGTCCTTATGCTTGTGAGTGTTTGTATGTGTATTATTATTAGCCTATTATTATTAATTTATTATGTGTCAGTGGCTTCCAGCAATGCAACGCGCGCGAGCGCGCGCACACACACACACACACACACACACACACACACACACACACACACACACTCTGAAACTATTAAAAACCGTATCCCCAAATTGACATGTTCAGTTTAGTAGAGACTTCCAGGGTGATATTGTGGTGAATTATGAATCAATAATTCTTACAATATCTCATGTTCGTGGGCCTAGCATATGGGTGATCCTGTTTATTCATTAGGTATAGTTAATTGCACCAGTCAGTTCGTCTCCAAAGTATGTGACTGTCTTTCCCACGCCGATCCCATGTGGTGAGGGCTTTGCCATTTGCTATCCTGTGCTATTTGTATGACAAAAGGAGTTCCAAGCTAAAACAGTAGATCAAAGGGCCACAGTGATCCTTCTAGGAATGGCCAAATGGTAGTCTGGTCCAATGTGTATTGTGTGGAAATGTACTTAAGCCGTTAGATTTCTATTGTCATTCAGTCAGTCGATCCGAGGCCGTGAGGCTGGAGGAGCCTATGCCATGTCTTGCTATGCCGTGTTGTCGAAATAAACATCAAGGAACATCTAATCTGCTGTCTGCTGCCGTCTCACAATTATCTCCGCTCTCCCGTTTTGGTTAAGTTTGTATGGTCTCGTGTCCAAAATACACGACATGTGGTGCCTAGAAACCGGTGTCTATGGTGCCGAACCGGTCGTGTTGATGCATTTTTTGCGTCAGGCGAAGGGAACGACAGATGGTGCGTTCCAGCGCCAGACAGGAAGAATCGGCGGCTTTTTATTCAGTCTAATCAGCGAGTTTTTGTGGAAGACGGCAACGACGGGTTCCAGCGGAACGAGGACGAGGATGACGACGGACCGCCGCGATGGGGAGTGTTGCGCTACGGGGACATGCATCGCCGGGGCCAGCCGCTGGACGGGTGGACAGCGGTGCATTCGGCGAAGCGGACAGCCACACGGGAGGGGCCTTTGATCATCACCTTCTACGCGGGGGACGGCGAGCGGAGGAGCGATGCAGCGAGGCACGGCACGGGGCCACCAGCGTTCCAGGGGGAGAGGGGATCGCTCATCCCGACGGGGAGAGGCGGCCACTCGACGCTTGGCGTGGCGGCGGGTTTCCACTTTCCATGCCGACTGACGACGCAAGCTGAGGGCCTTGCAGACCCGCAGCACGGGGTCTGTGGTGAAGTTACGTTGCGGCCTTTTTCTCTTCGTATTCCCATCTCTGTTGTTTCAGAGCTGGGAGGGGGGGGAGATGATGAGATGATGAGAGTTTGCTTCGAGAACTTTCAGCGAAAACAGAGCGGTGAACATTTTCTCAACT
Organism: Electrona antarctica; assembly: GCF_951216825.1. NCBI lineage: Eukaryota > Metazoa > Chordata > Actinopteri > Myctophiformes > Myctophidae > Electrona > Electrona antarctica. The sequence continues at coordinate 39,175,293 of NC_136797.1, forward strand.
TGGTCCATGCAGCTGAGCGAACTTTGAGGTAACGGAATGCGGCAGACAGAAGAATTTCCTTTGTTCATATGAGGGAGACGGACATTCCTTCTTTCTGATTACAATTGTGCGTCACGTTCGTTTGTACTAATCATTTATGTTTAAATTACAGGGCAATTGGCAGCCGTTGAGTGCCGACAGTGTTTAAAGTCAGGATAGTGATTAAATTACAGGGTAATTAATTGGTAGTCGTGTAGTACCGACAGTGTTGAAAGGAGGGTTTAATTTGACTCTTTTGTGGTTTTCTAGGGCTTAAAATGTGATTTAAATTACGGGATGGGAGTTATTAGTGAGGGGTTAAATTTCTGTTGGCTTCTGTTCTGGGATATAACGTGTTCTTCCTTTTTCTTATTTTTCATGTGAATTCCAAAGAGAGTTCATGTGATTTGGTGTGTTATTGGTCCTGTGAATCTCCAAGAGAGGTTTATGTGATTTGGTGTGTTATGGTCAGGATAAGTCTAAGACTTATTTTGATTTCGGTCCTGTGAACTCCAAAGAGAGAGTTTCATGTGATCTGGTGCTTATAAACATGTTATCCTAGATTTGAGTAACAACAGGGAAATTATCCTCCTAATGTTCTGTGACATTTTTAGCCATAAGAGTTTGAAATAACGCAAAGAGAATTCTGATCCGATCCATCCACTGATACGAAATTGTGTTTGAACTTACTGTAATGGAAACCAATTATGAATTATCCACTGATACGAAATTGTATTTGTAACACTGTAATGGAAATCATTTATGTCGAGTTGTGTAATCTTGAATGTCTGTTTGAAAACTATGTTGGGGAAAGCTGTTATTCTGGTGTCTTGAGTATTGTTAAACTGAGGATCAAGGGGGGTGGTAACTGGTAAGATAATTATGGTTTCATATTTCATAGTGACAGACTGTGTCTGTCAAAGGGGGAATGTGGTGAATTATGAATCAATAATTCTTACAATATCTCATGTTCGTGGGCCTAGCATATGGGTGATCCTGTTTATTCATTAGGTATAGTTAATTGCACCAGTCAGTTCGTCTCCAAAGTATGTGACTGTCTTTCCCACGCCGATCCCATGTGGTGAGGGCTTTGCCATTTGCTATCCTGTGCTATTTGTATGACAAAAGGAGTTCCAAGCTAAAACAGTAGATCAAAGGGCCACAGTGATCCTTCTAGGAATGGCCAAATGGTAGTCTGGTCCAATGTGTATTGTGTGGAAATGTACTTAAGCCGTTAGATTTCTATTGTCATTCAGTCAGTCGATCCGAGGCCGTGAGGCTGGAGGAGCCTATGCCATGTCTTGCTATGCCGTGTTGTCGAAATAAACATCAAGGAACATCTAATCTGCTGTCTGCTGCCGTCTCACAATTATCTCCGCTCTCCCGTTTTGGTTAAGTTTGTATGGTCTCGTGTCCAAAATACACGACAATATTAAAAGGCCATGCAACATAATCAATAGGCTAAATGAACACCTGTCTGTCAGCCCCGCCCACTTCCTTGTAACGTTCATTCTCTCTGCTTGCGCCTGACGTTTAAAGTGGATTAAGATTGTTTTCTGCTTTCTACCAAGAGCAGCATGTGGCCAGGTAAGGTTCTTTTTTTAACTTGTGTTATAGTTGCTATACCTAAATATCAACATAGGGAGAAGACGTAGCCTAGCCTCTAGAAGTCCAGAGCCACATAGCCCTGGCACTGGACCAGGGCTAAGCGCCACATAGAAAGGAGCTGTGTGGAGGTCTGATACCGTAGACCTTTTTACCATCCATAGCCTATCTCCAAACTAGTTTCACTACCACATCCCTACACAACGTTAGTAGCCTATTTGTTTAGATATCTATTTAAAGGTTATGGTTTTGATAATGTCACATTCATATCGTGTATAAATAAGAAAGCAAGTCGAAAGTTTATAGGCATAGATAGACGAGCCAGGGTTGCAGTTCGCGCCATCCTGTTTTTATTGTTTCGTGGCTGCATGAGATACATGTAACATTATTATTAAATATGTATATGTAGGCCTACGCTAAATACCAATGTAGCATTGTGTGGGTAAACGCTAACCACTTTGATACATACAAAACCGAATACTTTGATTGAATACTTTATTGTTTATAATTTATTTACAGTTTGCATGAACAGGCACATGCAGGGAAGTACAGTATATCACAAGGTCTACTAAAAGGATGAATCCAAGAAAGCCTATTGGCTTGTTTCCATTGGGGTCCTAGTGTAGTCAATTATTCAAAGAATTGTAATAGGAAATGTTCTATAACATTTCCTATTAGAATTCTCTGAATAATAAAGTACACTAGGTATGCATTCAAAATGCACCTACTAATAATGGTCATTCTTCTTCACAGGAAATGTCTGTGGACTCTTGGGAATAAAGTGTCCAGGGAATGGACTACCAGCAGATCTTCAGGTGAGGCTTTTAATGGATGCATCCTATGCCAGTGTCCCAAGGGTCATCGCCATGCTGGCTTGGGGTTGGACATTTTTTGTTAAAATTCCATTTTTGACACAGCCATACAAAATGATAATAATACCAGAAACACAAAGAGAGAGCCCTGAATGAGGTCTGTAACTGAGTGTACAAACAAATGGAACCAAATGGGTCCATGCAAATAAAACATTTGAGAAACCACTATTGGTATGACACTAGTACTGTTTCCACGGAGGACAGCGTTACGTCACAGAATGACGTCACATCTCCTTATAAACCAGCGTATAACCAGTAAGACGCCTGAGGGCGAGAACCCTAAAGGGCGAGGTCGCGGGCACACATCCGCCTGGGTGACAGCAGACTGCTGGGTGAGCGCTGGCGCTTTGGCATGGGGGATAAGATCTTAATTTTCAGGCCTGTTAAGAACTCTAGTTTTTGCCGGCCGCTGGGCGCGGCTGCACTAATAACTTTGGGGCAGGCCCGTCTAGAGTTTAAATGGACAGTTATCAGTCAAAAGGGAGTCATCGAAGAGGAAGGATGGATGGGGAAGGATCAACATATGGAATGTCAGAACAGGTCAGCTCCATATATGGAGATCTAAGGGATTGAGGTTTTAGGTCAGATGTAGAGTTGCTGGCCAATATTGATGACATCAGGGATCTCCATATATGGGCTTAATATTGATCACATCAGGGACGTGATATCACATGCTTCATCCCTGATGTCACGTGATGTCACGTGCTCCATCCCTGATGATGTCACGTGATGCCACATGCTCCATCCCTGATGATGTCACGTGATGCCACATGCTCTCTCACCTGGGGTGTGACTCATTGACGGGAAATGCGCGATTCCATATGCGACCTTCGGTCACAATGAAGAGAAGTGCAATAGTGCAAGTAAGCAAGAATCTGATATATCTCAGTTAAACTAACCTTATGAATTATACCGATTCACTACCGAGAGAATAATAATAACTTCCACAAGCGCCGACCCAGCTTGCTATAGGGACTATCCGAGAAATACTTCCATTCAAGTGAGATTGACAGCTCTATTTGTCCCTCATAAACCAGCTGGGATTAGTCCAACATGCGCTGCTCCTGTGCTTGCGGTTATGGTTAGGTTAGGGTTTGAGGTAGGTTGTCGTTTGTCGGACCAATGACTAGTAGTTCTCTGTTCTCTCTAAGACAAAAGAGAACCTTGCCAAAAAGTACAGTGTCATACATATTCTGAAGAAATACTTGACATTCAGTAATTGGGTGACATTATGATCAAAATATGAACATTTAAATGGTGTGTAAAAAATCACACCCGTGTGAAGTGAGGGGCGCTCTTATCATCGTACATCATCATGACATAACATGTCGATTTGCTCGCTCTTTGTATAGGCCAAAAATTGCCGATTTGCTCGTCCACATATGACGTAAATTCTCCATTCATTGTCAGTGGGAATTTAATGGTTGTGTAAGACGAAAATCTACACTAATAGTTGAATATAGGAGGGGCTAGCGCCTAGCAAATAATCTCAAATGTTCCACAGACAAGACCAAGTCTTTGCCACGGACACATTGTCCATGTACTTACATGTTAATGACCCCTGCAGTATCCACAGTCAACATTCTTACTCCCAACTCATGTTTTATTGATGCTTGCCTTGGTCAGGTCATGTCACAATTATTACATAATCGCCTGATTGCAATGAATTGAGATAATCACAATTATTTTTGCAATTTTTTTAGGATTATTTCCTTTCATCTACTGTATATAAAACAGCTGGATGAAATTAACAGAACGTCATATTTCCGTCCTTATTTCAACATCATTGTCCACACTATTTTATCCACTTTGACCCTGGCATTCATGATTTACATAGGGACAGAATTTAAGCAATGTTGAAAGATTGTCATACATTTTCAAAAGAATGGTGAAGCTCACAATGAGTCTTCTTGTGATGAGTTGTGGTCTGTTAGATTGGCTATTTTCTTTATTATTGGAAAACATTTGAAAGTATAAAATGCTGACGTTTTTTATCTGACCATAATTACATCATTTATTGTTATTATCAGTAATTTCTTTGTATCTTTCAGTAATATAATTTGTTCATAAGTTATGGTGTCAGTCATATCTGCCCTGTGCAATGTTTGTGTACAAAGCCTGAAGCCAAACGGAAATGTATTTTTTCTTCACATGTTGTCAAAAACGACATTAATCATTAATTGCTATTTGACAGTTTATTATCAACTCAAATGTAACGATCGTGACAGCCTTAATCATTATGTTGACACAGGTAACTTTCATGTCCGACGCGTCGCTGACACAGACGGCAGACAGTCTTCCACCGCCTACCATGTTGACGTGGACAGATCCTGAACAATTCCCACCCATATCGGTAAGCAAATCAGACAATGGTGGATCGGCAGCTCAACCAAACCTTGAGGTCTTCCTCTGGGATGGGGGGGGGGGGGGGGTTAGATTTGAATCCATGGTGCATTGCAACAGGGGTTCTCAACCCGTGGGTCGCGACCCCTCGGGGGGTCGCCAAATTATTTTAGGGGGTCCCCAAAATATTTTCAAAAAAAATAAAAATAAATAAATTTTATTTTCACGATTTTTCAAAAATAGCAGAACTACAAGTTCATAGCGCGCCACTCGGTGGCGCGCTATGAGCTTGTAGATCTGCTATTTTTCAATAGCTAAATTATAACAATGCTTAAAACATCAAAAGGGGTTCCCGCCCAAAATGGTTTAAGGTTATTGTAGCAGTCAATTTATATTGGGGGTCGGGAGGGGGCGGGGCGGGGGTCCCGAGACGTTGCCAAAGCATTTTCGGGGGTCACCGGCCAAAAACGTTGAGAACCCCTGCATTACAATAGCATATGAGTGGTATAGAACAGTGGTTCCCAATCTTTTTAGCTTGTGGCCCAAAAGAGAAATTTGACGGGAACTACATGTTCTACATAATATTCAAATGATGTGAAATAAACCAAAATATACCAAACTGACTACCTCAAAAAATAGGAATTTCAAAATTCCAAAAAGGTAGCACATCCAAAAATTAAATAAATGGAGTACTCACATTTCCATTTCTTTATTGGCACACACCAAAAAGGAACGCTTACGTGTTTCGGCTATATGCAGCCTTCATCAGAGATTAATTATAGTCAGAGAACTGACTATAATGTACTTTGAGGTGTGTACAAACGTAACCAAACGGACCGGCTCCGTTTTAGTTCCCTTTGTACACATCTTGGAGTTAAATGAACGCCAAGGATGTTGTATTTGTGTTCATATTCTGTGTCCTATTAACCAGCATACAGTAGCCTACCAGATTGGTAAATGGTTTGCATTTTCTATAAAATGCTGCCCCAAAAAACACCCGTTCATGCTCTCCTCGCTCTCGTGGTCTGATATGAGGGGTTATAGGGAGAGTGATGTAAAGAGAGAGAGAAATACAGAGAAGGATGGTTGGATGGCGAGAGATGGAGGGAGAGAGATTTGGTGTCGGGGAGGGGCATGCAGTTTTTATGAAGCATTCATGTTTGTGATGTATTCCTCCTCGTTGCCTTGTGCCAGTAAAACGTGAGGGAAGCGGGGCTGGTGGTGAGGTGGACGGTCGGGAGGGACATTGACTTGCATGGCCACGTTTCTCCACATAAGATTAGATGCTGCATTTTAGTTAGATAATTAGTCCTCTATTTCTACCAGCCACTTGTTTTTATATCCCTCCATCTGTCCTCTTCTCTCTCTCTTTAGAGGTGGGGCGGGGTGGGGTAGGGCGCTGAGCCGCGAAAAGAAGCATGCTCAGAAGGGGGGAGAGTGCGTGCAAGAAAACAGGCAGTCTGCAGGTGCCTTCGTCGATCAGATTGTACTCGTACCAGCTAGCGTTCTGTAGCTCTTCTGACAGCAAGAGGGAGACGTTGTTTGGAGCCAAGAAGAAGGAACGACGTCGGGGTGTGCAGAGGACGAGGCAACAGAAGAGGCAGAGAGAGAGAGGGGTATCTCTCTGCAGCAGGATCCCCCCTGTGCTGCCGTGCACAGGACTGCGTGACTGACTGGTTGTGTGCGTGCGTGTGTGCAGGGAGAGAGAGAGAGAGAGAGAGGGAGGAGAAATAGAGGAGGAGAGAGAGGGAGGGTGGCAGAAAAGGGGGAGGGGAGGCATCACGGACGGTGCAGTGCATGCGAGCCGACTGGAGGAGTATCATCATCGGCGGCAGGCAGCACAGCATCAGGACCATTAGTACGGTAGCATTGTTGTCTTGCTGCCGAGACTCAGTCACTGCCGCGTAGCATCCTGCTAATCTATCTCCCTCTCCCCCCTCCCCAACCCCTCTCCCCCACTCTCTCTCTCCCTCTCACACACACATATACACACACGCACACATCAAGGCACAGACTTGCCGCTGCCGTCACCCTCCCTCGCGTGCACTCAAGCAGTGGTGGCCACCAAGGCTAGAGGTGCTACAGTGTTGGGGAGGGGGGGGGTGGTGTTCTCAGGGAAACGACAGAGGGACACAGCACGGGGACGACAACGGCCGGTGCTATTAGGGCCAACGGGAGGCGGCGGGCCGGAGGAGCTACGGCGACCGCAGACGCAGAAGCAGCAGTAGAGGCAGGAGGAGGAGGAGTAGCGACGGCATCATGGCGCAAGCCGCCAAGCAGCTCCGCAAGAAGGCGGACATCGCGGGGGCTGCCGCGGCCGAGCTGAGGGAGAAGGAGGAGGCCAAGGAGAAGAGGAGGAATAAATCCCGGGATCGCAGGCGCAAGGTATGGCTGGCCGGCTGCCTCTGAAAGCAGGGCAGGGGGATATTATTTCTTCCATTTGCCTCTATTGCGCTTACGCGTGAGTGTGTGTGTGTGTGTGTGTGTGTGTGTGCCCGCACACACGCACGCGCGCGCGCGCGCGCACACACACACACATGCGCGCAGCGCATTGACGCACGCACATGCACACACCTACTGTCCCTTCCAATCTTCCGCCCTCCATCTGTTGTGGAAGATTTTGGTTAGGGTGCATTCCCACAATTGTATGAATTTGCAGCTATAGTCTGCGTATGTGTGTGTTAAGTGTGTGTGTGTGTGTGCGCACGTGCGTGTGAGAAACCAATCGTGCACATTTGATCTGGAACAGGTTGTGTTCGCTTGGTCAGACATTTAGCTCTGAGGGAATGATGATAAGGATGCTTGCGACGATGACTATGCTCATGGTGGTGTGAGGGAATGTCCTGTTATTAAGGAATTGTGGGCAAGGTTTTTTTTTTGGGGGGGGGGGGGGATTTATTATAATTTTTGGGACGTACATACCACTCACATCCGTCTTGTACGTACGGAGATGAGAGCACTCCCTGATATTTTTCGAATGCCATCCTTCCTTGCATTCTAATGACATCCCTACTAGCATGACCCACACGTTTTTTTCTTCCCCTAGAGGAGGATATCGTCCTCTTTGCTCTGGTCTACCCCCCCCCCCCCAATATACAGTATTGGGAGGGGGTGCAAGTAGAGGTGTGTTTAGTAGTTTGTAAATGGAACAACTTCGCTGATTCTGAACCTGATTCCTATTGTTTTGATGTGAGATCATGTATGGGGGGGGGGGGGGGGGGGGGGGGGGGGAATACCCTATGTCTGTGAATTTCTCCTGCAAAATGCGGAAGTGTACGCCCTTTGACGCAACACGACTGATTTGACGTCACAGGCTGAGGATTATGTCAGTGTTGGTGTCGGTAACGTGTGTTGCATTGATGTCGATTTGAAAATGGACACGGCGCAACGCAGACTGACGACATTGAAAATGCTCCCCGCCGCGTTCGTTCTGAGTGCAGGAAGGCAGCCGGGGCACCTGCTGTCGTCGTTACAAACATTGAATTTCTCCTCCTCCTTCGTCATTCTTCATGACCAAGCCTTAAGTTACTGTAAAAGATTGTGTTTTGTATGTGAGCCTGAAATGGATGTGTAGACTAAGAAGTATGCTCTATAGCTACAGCGGTGCGTGTACATACAGTATGCATGTTGTATCTGATCTTGGGAGCTTTAGCTGGCGTCATAAATGACTGGCACATATTTACATAGTGTGTGTCTGTGTGTGTGTGTGTGCGTGTGCGTGTGTGTGTGTGTGAGTGAGAAAGGGACGGGAAGGGGGTATGCAGAAAGAGAGGGAACATGTGAGAGATAGTGTCTATCAAAGGGAACCTAGTTACACTAAAGAAAAGGCAGCGATCCGAGCACTCAAAAGGTTAAAAAAATGAGGAGAGGGTGGATAAAAATAAATGTACTTTATTTAGAAAAGTTAAAATAAGCCAACATGTTTCGACTCGAACAGAGTCTTCATCAGGGAAAGTATGTGTGCCTATAGTTACAGTTTGTGGGTGCTCAAAACTTTGTTTTGCTCCAGTACCCCCCTTTTCCTCCTTACTGTACCCGACTACCACATATAAAACTATATCTAGCATGTCGTTGCTGTCGGGCAGAAAGCTCATATCTCCATTATTTTACCGTTTTGCGTTGTGTTTTGAGCTTGTAGATCTGCTGTTTTTGCTACTTTTGAATTTGAATCCTGACGAGTAGCGGTTTGGGACATAATATGGATATATGGATACCTCATATTATGAGGTATCCACCATTGCTATGAATGAACGATAACAGACCTTTTGAAGAATACATTGAAGAATACATTAAAAGGATTGACAGACTTGAAATCAGAGCATCCTGAGCACATTTATTTTAAAATGTGTTTTCCATGTTCTATTTTCTACCCCCCTGCAATACCTCTGCATACCCCTAGGGGTACACGTACCCCCATTTTAGAACCACTGCTGTACAGTAAGTCAATCTCACATGCATTTCTATTGAGAATGAATTAATGAATAAAATCAATTAATGCATAGCTCAGATAAAGACAAATGCCTTGGTTCAATAGGGTCTGAATCATATGTTGTTTGTTTACTTGTGTACTTATTTTGTGTGATGTCTACTTCCCTGTATAAGCTGTCTATATGCTGTCTTTGTCTGACGTACAGTATTAGACAGAGAGTCAGTGATTGTGCAGCTTGGGTAGGGATAGGAGTTGGTAGTGCTATTGTAATAATGATTCATTCACTGCAATTATTTACTCTTGGTCTCACAGCAAGACAAATCATGAGTGAAGTGAAGCATCCCTACCGTTCGTAAAGTAATCTAGATTTATGGATGGAAGCAATAGTGTAGCAAAGGCCTGGGTGAAAGCTTGGCAGAGTCCATCCTCAAATGTAGTGGCAGTGGGTTTGTTGGGGGTGGGTTTGTATTATTATTATTATTATTATTATTATTATTATGAAAGAAAGTTGAGGCATTCAAAATATGTTGTACTTAACAATAGATGGCACTGGCTAACCATAATGATTGACTAATAATGATTCATCTCCAAGTCTATGAATGGAATTACATTTTGGCTCAAACTCTCGGATAGGCACCAGTTCTGGTCATTAAGCTATTTCAATTTTCAACACAAAACATGGGTTTTTGACTGTGACCCATCTGCCTCAGCATAGTAGGATGAGAGCAGACTGAGGAACTGGGACACTGGCACATGTCTGGCTGTTAGGGCTGTCACGATTACAAATTTAAGTTGACGATTAACTGGCACACAATTCATTGTTATTAATGATTTAATTGTGTTTTTGGAATTGAACATTGGAACATATCAATACAAATTTAATTTCTGTTTGGTTTTTAGGCTTCATAATCACAAATTGTACAGGGCAGATATGTCAGATTAAATATCCAATTTAACACTAATTAAGCCTTGGACACGTCCTTTCTAATCAAACCGCAGGTGGCCTTGGACGTGTATGCACGTCTTTAGGGCTTTTTTATTAATATATATATATATTTTGGCCTCTCCTACACTGTACTACAGGGGTTCTCAACGTTTTTGGCCGGGGACCCCCGGAAATGCTTTGGCAATGTCTCGGGGACCCCCACAATAACCTAACCTAATTTTGGGCGGGAACCCCTTTTGGTGTTTTAAGCATTATGTTATAATTTAGCTATTGAAAAATAGCAGATCTACAAGCTCATAGCGCGCCACCGAGTGGCGCGCTACGAGCTTGTAGGTCTGCTATTTTTGAAAAATCGTGAAAATATTTTTTTTTTTTTTTTTTTTTTTTTTAAATAATTTGGGGACCCCCTAAAATAATTTGGGGACCCCCCGAGGGGTCGCGACCCACGGGTTGAGAACCCCTGCTGTACTACACCGTTCACGCATGCACGCTGCCGTTCACTTCCTTGTTTACGGCTCCAAAAGAATGGCTCGTAACTCCTAATCTAGGGAGCTCTCCATGGTTTTGACCAAAGGGACAATGTTCTGTCTTCATTTCTGTCTTCAGCATGCATCTCGTTTGGAATATTAACACTTCTAGAGAGACTTTAGCGTGACCAGCGTGAGGTAAGAACATTGATTGATTGATTGATTGAAAAATGTATTAACAGTTTGCAGAATTACAGTACATTTCAAGCACAAACTCAATACAAAGGCTGTTAACTGTGAGTGGACGACCCAATTAAGCATTACACTTGTTTCCAATAGGGTCCACAATGTTCAATTCATCAAAAACATTTAGAGACGTACAAATAGACACTTCTATATAGACAAAGGACAGAACAGGAATTCATCATAAAGGAGGTAAAAAGGGAAAAGAAACATATACAGTGAGGGAAAAAAAGGGGTGGGCGGTGGGGGGGATTCACGTTCAGCTCCGTTCATTTGTTTGTTTTTCTTGGAGGAGCTGCGTTGGGTCCCCAAGTCGGCTCCGTGGCCGTACCTTGAGTTGGCTGTGTGGCCGTGACCATCTCTTGTGTTGTCCTTGTGTTGGGTCCCCAAGTCGGCTCAGAAGATTATGCCTCCCGGTTTTGGTGGGTAACGGAAGGGAGGGGCTTTTCGGAGTAAAATCTGCCATATCTGCTGGCACTCTAGTCTAGTGCATTTATTTTGAAGAATGTCCCCGCTAAAAAAGTGTTAAATATACTTTAACTTAAATATACAAAGAAATGAATGACACATTTAATCATTTCATTGATACTTTCAAAAAGAAAATGTAGTAATAGCGGAAATAGCTGATCTACAAGCTTACGTGTTTTAAGCTTGTTATGTAATAATTGTGACAGGCCTACTGACTGTTAGCAGTGGCAGTGATTGTTGTGTATTTGTGTTTCAACATTTGGCGTCAGTCAGTCATTGTCCACATTGACTACTGTCTTACTGATTTGCACACCACTGTCTGGGGTTAGTCAACCAGTACATTAAAAAATCCACTTCCAATAATGTTCAACGCATTTGCAACATGACCGGGATGTAGCGGCTTCCCGTGGAAATTGATTGATGATACTTTATTGTCAGATGTATCTGATTTTCTTTTGGTCCATCACCGGTAGCACAATTTTGCAACATTTTTGCAACAACAAAAAATCGTCCGATATTAAAAATGCAATATCGGTATCTTTCACCGATATTTACCGATCTATATTGGCAAACAAAAAAAATCACCAATGAGCTCAATATAAATATATAATAATGTAATATATCCGTATCGGATGATTTGACCCGGCATATTATCGGATATTGATATTGCCCAAAATTTCAATATACTGTAAGTGCTGCATCTCTACCTGTTATCACTTACCTCTATAAGAAAAGATTCAAGATGAAATGTAGGCTATTGTATTTAAAGACACCACTGTAAACATAACGTTTGTGACAATGGCACGTAAGATCAAGCGACTTGGGTCCCTTTTTGAAACTCTCAAAGTGAATAAACAAACATTCCAAAATTTTAGTAGCACAATTGTGCAGTGTACACAGGCAGCATTTGTCATTTCCAGCATGTTTACTAGTTGAAGCCATGTCTCAGGAGGAGGTCATGTTGGAACTTGGAAGATATATTTTTGGAATTTTTCTCCTTCCCCTTTCTGCTTCATTGGTTCTGCCTCCATCTCCCTGTGTGTCTTGGTCCTTATCTGTCTGTCTGTATCATCTCCGACATCATTTTCTAGAGAGAGAGAGAGAGAGAGAGAGGAGTTGAGGGAGGGGCCATAATCAGTGGTGTAAAGTAACTAAGTAGATTTACTCAAGTATTGTACTTAAGTGCAAGTTACTGGAGTATTTCCAATTTTCAGTACTTTTACTTCTACTTCACTACATCTCAAAGTAGTAATATACCTTTACTCCACTACAATTATTTGGCAATACTACAGTACTAAATAGTAAATACTACAAAATAATAATAAAATGCATACAAAATACAAAATAATGAATATACAAAATAGTAAATACTACAGTATTTACTTTGTAGATTTTTGATTATTATTAAATACAGTAACCACATACAGCCATATATACTACATTTCACCAGCATTGGGAGCTTGTAGATTGTCTATTTTCAAAAGATTTTGATGCCAATACTTTTGTACATTTACTCAAGTAAATGTTGAATTCCAGACTTACCTACTTACTTGTAACAGTAAGTATTTGCAGTACAGTATATTGATACTTTTACTTATATTTCACCACTGGAAGAAACTGCAGTCACTTAATGTTAATAGTAATTTTTTGCACCCTATGGCCAGAAAAATAATGAAGTCTGTGTGTTTGACTAGGGTTTGACTGGATTGCTGTATTCCTACAATGACCATAATGCTTTGGTTCCTCCTTGTGGAGAGGGGGGAGGTGTGACTTGTAGTCCTGGTCTGGTTACAAATGGTTGCAAATTAGCTCCTTTGGATGTAAATCAAACGGTTCTGCATGGCATATCTACAACTCCCTCCTCTCGCTCAAAGGTCATCTATTCTACTGCATTTCCAACCGAGATGCTACATACACTTCTAGACAGCCCGGAGAGTAGGGGGGAGGTGTTCTGATATAGCCTGGAATCCAGCGTGATTCACTACGTTCCTCTGTTTCTCATTTCACTACTACTCTGCAGTCTGGCCAGTGGCCAGGGTCCTATTTCACTCGTATTTCCATTACGTAGGCAAGTCGGGAAGTAACTCGAGTTTTATGTTGGAAACAAAACACTGCTACTACACATGCATTTACACTGGAAGGAACACAATGGAAAAATGGAAATTATCCCCTTTGTTCATGTATGCATTTTTGTCAATAAAAGTGTTAGTCGGTCAGTCAGTCAATCAATAGCGATTGGTTTCAATATTTTAATTAAATAGACAGACATGCCCCATGAGCATGACAACACATGGGGCGCAACATAACACACTTAACAATACAATTAAGACATAAAAACAAAACGAACATACAGTACAAATCATAAATTACATATATATCCAATAGTGATTGGTTTACCATATACGCTCTATGTATTTCATCGTATGGCCAAAGTATATTGAACACATATTTCAATATTGGCCAACGGATATTTCAACAAATATTGACAATCTTATCTTTCATGTTTTCTGACACTGTTCACCTATAACGGCATGCCCAAAACAGGGACACCAGGTTGAAAGAGGTTAACTAATGTGTAACAACACATAATGCAAATAGGAGTGCTATTTCAGCAATCACATTTATTTATTTTCATTACATCTCTTAGCTGGCAACCAAAACATAGACAGAGGCCTAAAATAAGAGAAAACATTAACCCTATTAGGCTATTTGGCCAATACACGGTTGACAAAAGTGCTCATGGACACAACTCAGATCATACATGGGCAACTGGCGGCCCGCGGGCCACATGCGGCCCCCACCTTCACTTAATGTGGCTCTCAGATTCATTTCGGAATACTGATATGTTATTGATTTCAGCTGTTACAATTCCAAACATGCAAACATGACCCGCTTTAATTACTTAGTCTAAATTCGTAGCTTGCTGAGTAGTATTACAAATAATGTTATTGTCCTTTTTATGTCCGATATATTTGTATTTAGTTAAAATGACTTTTCAGGATCCCAATTAAAAATAGCAAAAAATTATTCAGGATTTCAATTCAAATATAGCAAAAATAGCCGATCTACAAGTTCAAAACGCGTCGCGATGCGACGCGTTTTGAACTTGTAGATCGGCTATTTTTGCTTCGACATGCATGCAACGTGGCCCTCTGGAGTGAGTATGGAAATATAATGGCCCTCTCCATCGTCAAAGTTGCCCACCCCTGACTCAGATAATCAATAACATGGATACAGTAGCTGATGTTCAGTCAGAGCCGTGGTTAAACCTTAACCACAACCTTAACCCCACTGACCCTATTCTGACTGGGCATGTCACAATAGACCAACGTTTGGAAATGTCAGATCTACAAGCTTGAAGACCTGCTGTTTTTGGATATTTGACGTTAACCGAAGTACAGTATATATATAGGGTTTAAGTGGTTAATATGAGTCAGTAGTATCGGTTTCTGTTCTCATGAACATGAAGCTTTATAGGCATGTGTAAAGTAGTTGCACACTTCAATCCAGGCGTGCACTTAATTCAATAGATTCCGAGACCCGCTAATGGTGTGTGTGTGTGTGCGTGCGTGTCTGCGTGCATGTCTGCGTGCGTGTCTGCGTGCGTGCGTGCGTGCGTGCGTGTCTGCGTGAGAAATAGCATGGCTCCAGGGTATCTTTTATGTAACCTCATGGATGCGACCTCCAATAATGTACTCATTTAAGCACTGGAGTGCTGAGGGCTCTGTTGAGGGTATGTTTGCCCATGTCTATCTCTCTCTGTCTGTCTCTTTAATTTTCTCTCTTTCAGTCCCAATGTAGAATTTTAGATTGTAGGCCCTATAATAAAGGCCTATATTGTAATCAGCAAAGACATTCAGTGTTTTTAATGGCACCTGTCTTTTTAAACGTTCGTGATCATGCTGAAAGCGGAATAAACATGAACCAATATAGATCAGGGGTTCCCAATCCTTAACATGCCAAGGGACCCCAAATAACCATAGCCTTTACGTAGCTGTGGTACTACCCCTGTTGTGCGTAATGGCTTTAAAGATGTGGATTTCACGATCCACATGGGAACGTCATGGCTCAAATGTGGAGCTCAGACTTCATGTGTTCGTAATCTATGTCTATGCCATATCTATATGACGTGGGACTCCAAATGTGTACAGTACATAGAGTGTTGATTTTTACAGCAAATTTTGATTGAGTTTTGGTCATAGATTTTATAATAAAATTCAATTTTTTTGCCATCTGAAATGTTTTACTTTTAGTCAAATTTTTGTCGACTAAAGCTACAGTTTTAGTCGACTAACTAAAATGTATCTTGGCGGGCCTTGATGGGCGTCATAAACCCTGATTTATAATAGTTGATCTACAAGCTCACAAAGCTTATAGATCTGCACTTTTCAGGGCATGACACCCGCACACAACCAAGCATAAAATGACTTAGTTCTACTGGATCTTTTCTGCACTAGTCTAGTAACTAGTAACCGTTTAGTCTAGTTTTAATTTGTTTTATCTGTTTTTATTTGGTTTTCATCAGTGAAAAAGGTTAGTCGACAAACCTTTTTCTTCGTAGTTTTAGTCTACAAAATTAACACTGCATTTAAATTGAATAAACGTCATGTGGAAAACATTTGTTCCAGTGATTTACAAGATTAGTGACACACACACGTGCACACGTACACGCACACGTACACGGACACGCACACGCACAAACACAGACAGACAGACAGACCCTTGTAGATGGCTAGACTCCTGCAGAGCCACACCGTAATAGATAGCTGGATGTGTCACTGCTGTGTGCGTTTTTTTCCCTGTCATCATCATCAGTGACAGTTCTGCATGAATGAACAGTGAAATGGAGGAAACTCGCTCTGATGTTTTTGTTGATGTGAGATCCCACTGATTTCACCCGAACACGCACTGCTGATTAGAGCAGCGAGCTGCATTGACTGTGAGTGATCACATGACCTCAAGTACAAGGCTGACTTAAAAAAGAAAAAAGGGAAACATGTACTTGTATCCAATTATTTTTTCCAATTTTGTAGTCGTGCCAATGGGCTCTATGCACACAGCCTTCATAGTATCATTGGGAACACCTGGAAGGAAGTGGGTAAGGGGCCCAAGTTCTTTCCAAAAAATGGCATGTGTGCATAGAGCCTATTCAGGTTTTAAGTCCGACATCATTTTGTAATCCTACGTCATGTCGGGGTCCAAGAGGCACCAGCTCCTGTTTGCTTCTCATTGTAAATAAGAATATCGGAAAGCGTGAATCTTAATGCTTTCAACTCGAATAGAGTTATTAATGTGAGTGTTCTCCCAAGGGGTAAAATTAAAGGAAAAGTACAAGCGTCCATTTAAAAGAAAATGTATGACGTCGAGGTGAGTTGACTACTAGGATAGCTTGGTAATGTTAGGCATTCTGTTTTTTAATGTTATATTCCACGTTCCCTGGCTTTTTATTAGCCTTGGATGATGAAGACTGTTATCGATAGATTTATTTTATCTGACGTATGACATGATACAATATCTATGCAATTCTTGATCCAAGGCTAGCTTTCAATGTGCCATGATCTGTTTATAAAAGTATACTACCACATTCCCTGGCATGTGCCATGTTCTGGCTAAAACAAACCCAAATTGCAACCTACCATATTAACTGCAGCCATTTACTCTGTAGAACGAGACATTAGTGTTCTCTTTAGTCTCAGATCGGTTCAAACACAGAGAGACACAGCACTGCGGCATATTGACAAAAACACAGTTGGACCCGGAAGTGGCTCTGACGGGGGGCGCATATGTCACGGCTTAAAAAACAAATGAATTCCTCCCGCTGCTGTTGTACTCTACTGTCTCACCTGCTGCCAGTGAGGAGCCCCCACCTGGAGGATGTAGTGTCGTGCCGCCGCCCTACTACTCCCACTCAACATTCCCCACTGACAGGCCCCACCCCAGCCCATAGAAGTACGTGCTATGACAAAGGTCACCCTCCCCATGCAGCTTCTCTCCCTGAACAAGTCCAATTTTGTTGGCGTAGCAGCACACGTTGCAAGCTTGATGCACCACAGTGACCACTGTCTAGCCTCGCATAGCCAGCCTTCATCTGCCTTTGCAATGCATATTGCCCCAGGCAGATTAAGTCTTGCCCCTCTCAATTGTGGGAAGACTTCACGTCCAAAGTGGTGACGAGCCAACCAGATTCGTCAGAAATGAAAAAAAGGATTGCTACTGTACGCGAAGCTAGCACTTTACCCCTGTACCCCCCCGGGGGTACTGTACATTATTCCAAAGCCGTTATTTATTCACCAAATTGCAACAGGGACCGGTGTTGCTAGCTTTCGTGGGAGTAAACGATGACCACGTGCATGTTTGTTGTTTGCAAACGCTCACTTGTTCACAATTCATGTGTGAGTGCTCCGCATTTATACACAACACTGATTATGAAAGACTGGTAGAATACACATATCACTTGTTGAGGTGCTGTGTTAGGATAGGATTAGGAAAAAATAATAGAATCCAGCGGTTGACGTGCCTCTTGTTTACATCCTGGATTCATTGCGCCTTGCAAAACACTGGCACTGGCGATTGAATTAGCCCTTCACTAAATCCCACCCCAAAAAGCGATTGTCCAATGCCAATCCAAATAGTTTAGCAACGGTTGCTATGCAGGTCAAGCTTTCTTCGCTGCTAACGTGGGTTGGGGAAGGACTTAGTGAAGGCCTAATTAAATCATTAATACCTAGCACACAAAGAGTTAATTTGTATAGAATTTACAGTTATATTTAATTGTATGATGACTATTGTGGTGTTCTGCGCACTAATTATTAATTACGTGACTTGTGTGTCTGTGGGTGTGAATACAGTTTGACCTGATGAAGAGCCTCTGTTCGAGACAAACATCATTCACAATTTACAATTTAAATGTAGGCATTTAGCAGATGCTCTTAATCCAGAGCGATTTACAGTAGGCAAGGTAAACCTGAGAATCTTGGATCATAGGTAAACTAAGAAACTATCAGTCTAACTACGGTATAATAAAAAAGTAATCTGTACATAAATCATAAAATCCTCTACACTTAGACCAAACACTTAGTTGACTGGTGTCAGCTCTGAACTACAGTAGGTTCGCTGTCTTTCCTCTTTTTCTTTCCACCAAATCTCTTCAACGAAAATAGCCAACCTGTGGCAATGTGTTTGTAGATTGGCTATTTTGGCAAATGATGTTCAAGGGGTTAACATAGCTGTCAAGACTCTTGCGGGTGCTCTAATTCAGCCCTCCTTTGACTATGCTTCCACCTCTTGGTTCTCCAGCATCCCAATGTCACTTAAGAATAAGCTTCAGACTTCCCAAAACAAACTAATTTGACTACTTCTCGGCCTGGGGCCCATGACCCACCTCTTTCCAACCCATTTTGCTAGTCTAAACTGGCTCCAGGTTGAAGACAGAGTTAAGCAATTGAAAATGGGATTGACATTCAAAATTGTAAATGCAACCTTGCCCTCAATGCCCTCAGTACTGCCCACATACCTGCCTAACTACCTGAAAAAAGTGAGCGATACCCACAGCCACAATGGTACCACACATTTTCAAATCAAATATCGGTAAATTCTCCTTTACAGCACCGCCATCCAATGCCCTGGCCCTCTCCCTCAAATTTGTTTGATCACTTGAATCTTTCAAAACAGGACTACAAATCCACCTTTCAGCAGGCCCAAGGGAGAGGAATTGATCACACCCCCCTTTCTTCTCCCCTCCTTGTATATACAGTGCTTTATGTTTTTCCTGTGATGATATTCATTTTTGTCTTTTTACCTGTGATGATATTGAATTTTGTTGCTATTGTTCATGTCATGTCTATGAATTGATTGCATAGGGAAACAAGACCGCAATGACTTTTCTTTGGTGCTATCCCTTTTGGATTGAGTGTTTACGCTGTTGCTGTTTATACATTCTGTCTAATAAACTATTCAATCAATCTATCAATCAAACAGTTATTGGAGCATGTGAGTTTGGCGCTTTGCGGGTTCTATTGCCAACACTTGTTATGACGATATTAAGATTAATGCTGCACGATTAATCAAAAAAGATCACGATCTAGATTCAGACACCTATGTGATCTCATTTCAAAATTTTAGCAAGAATCGTGCAGCACTAGTTGGCTATTTGGTGACAAAATTGTCATTATATTTAGTTTTAGTCATCATAGCTTAGTTTTTATTTTCATTTTTATTCCCTTTTCGTCTGTTGAGGAACATTTTTCGTCATAGTTCTAGTCAACGAAATCAACACTGCTGCACTGCCAGGCGGTTTGGCCCGCACAGACTTCCCCAGGTGTTTCACCCAGGCAGGCTAGGACCATTCTCTTTGAACAGTCCATCACTCCATATGCATCCAATATGGTGAGAGTATGCTAACAAAGACTATTAAGCGCTGCCCAAACAAATAGGCCACAGCAATTAACAATTCAGGCTAAGCACGGAGCCTTCACTTTTTGGCACGGAGTGGAGCAAACAGTTTTAAAGAGAGAGGGAGATAGCCTTGGCCAAAGGATGCTAGGAACAAGTGGAGGCCAACATGAGGCAGCAGGCCTGGCAAGGCCTCTCTGTCTTCACAGGGAAAGCCCCATGCCAAGAGATCCACAGAATGCAAGGAAGGAGAGAGGAGGGAGCATTTGTCACCGACCTTTTGAGTTGACTGTTCTAGGCTAGGCCTAGTTTTACTGTTTCCGCCTTTCCCATTTCTAGAGGGATTGTGTTATGGAAGTGCTTATGCACTTATGCGGGTGCTCATGCTTTTTTTCCTGTTAAAGTATACAAAGATTGTATTACGCATTATGTTCTATTTCATGCTTTAACGTTTTTGTTTATCAATTGATGAAATAGCAGTTCATGACTATTTCCTTTTTGGACAGATTTTTTTTTCTTTCTTATTAAATGTGTCAGTGATTTCTTTGTATATGTAAGTTATGTATCATATCTGCCTTGCACAATTTGTGATTACGAAGCCTAAAAGGCAAACAGAAACACAAATTGTAACGTTCCAATTTTGTCAACTTAAGTTTATAATTGTGACAGCCCTAGAGCTGGTAGGTAAGGTATACCCAGACCCGTTGTGTATCCCTCGGTTCTAAAACGTTCCGTAGGTAAGGTATACCCAGACCCGTTGTGTATCCCTCGGTTCTAAAACGTTCCGTAGGTAAGGTATACCCAGACCCGTTGTGTATCCCTCGGTTCTAAAACGTTCCGTAGGTAAGGTATACCCAGACCCGTTGTGTATCCCTCGGTTCTAAAACGTTCCGTAGGTAAGGTATACCCAGACCCGTTGTGTATCCCTCGGTTCTAAAACGTTCCGTAGGTAAGGTATACCCAGATCTGTTGTGTATCCCTCGGTTCTAAAACGTTCCGTAGGTAAGGTATACCCAGACCCGTTGTGTATCCCTCGGTTCTAAAACGTTCCGTAGGTAAGGTATACCCAGACCCGTTGTGTATCCCTCGGTTCTAAAACGTTCCGTAGGTAAGGTATACCCAGACCCGTTGTGTATCCCTCGGTTCTAAAACGTTCCGTGTGCAAAAGCCCAACCATCTCGCAGCTCTGACCAACCATGCTGAGCTGTGTGCAAGTGACAGACAGAACCATACATTTGCTAGTAGTGCGTAGGCCTTTGCACTCTTATGCCTTGCGGGCATAGAGGCTAGCGCAGCACTGATTAAACAGACACGTATTAATCTCCAAAGAGTATGATCTATGAGCTTCAGTTCCTATTAACAATGAACCGGATGTCAGACTTAAGCAAGTCATTATTGTGCACAGCCAGGGTAGTGCATTCGCTCCCAATGTGGGTAAATAGCGTGCCCTAGATTCGGTCTAAGACGAGGGATGAAACAATCGCCTTGTATGAGAGAATACGGAGGAAGCGAGGGAATAAGAGAGGGAGAGAGAGAGAGAAAGAGAGAGTGTGTGTTTATTTAAGAGGAGAATCTAAAAGAAGTGTCCCAGATTTGTGTGTGTGTGTGTGTGTGTGTGTGTGTGTGTGTGTGTGTGTGTGTGTGTGTGTGTGTGTGTGTGTGTGTGTGTGTGTGTGTGTGTGTGTGTGTGTGTGTGTGTGTGTGTGTGTGTCCGCCCGCGCGCGCGCATTCATGCATGCAAGTGTCCACGTATGTCCCCGGGTGCACCATACTGTACAAATGCACTTGTATGCATACACTTATGTCATGTTATGTGCGTGTGTGCCCGTATAATATCCATGTTTCTATTTTGTGAACAGTGTATCAAGCATCAATCCACTTGTATGATTGTGTTTATCGTGTTCAATCTCTCGCTCGGTGTCACTTCTGCTCAATATAAGACCTTGCGACCTTGTAAATACGTTCTCCTGATTGATTTGGGCTCCCCTGAATAAATAAAGGTCAATGATTTAAACCATGAATATTTACGTGGTGGGTGAATGAGGCTCAGGGGGTCCTATGGTATCCAAATGGCCCCATTGTATAATTTCAAATCATGTCACGTGTGCATCAATTAAAGCAGTGGTTCTCAAAGTGATGTCCAGGGACCCCCCAGGGTTCCAGTGCTGGGCGTATAGTGAGGTTGTAGAACGAATTAATATTTTATTTTATGTCTGTGTCCGGTCAATTTCTTGACCCATTCCATATGGGATTATCACAGACATCGGTCAAAACAAAAGAAAACGTAGACATTCTGGTGTATACCCAGCCAGCAACTCATAATACGACCTGATTTTGAACAAGACACATAGCTAGCTACAATACATACTGTACATTCATATAAAGTCATGTAAACCTGCACATGGTATATTTTTAATCAAATGAAAGTTCATCTGTTATAAGTCACCCTTCTCCTCCTGTTCGACACTTTCATAAAGATATTCTGAAAATGACGAAAAATAAATTCAACATGGAGCTGCTATTTTTTAAACAATTGGAACAAATCTTGGACATTTTTGAAAACATTGTGAAAATTCTGACAACCACACAAATATTGTGGGGGTCTCTCTGACCCAACATATTTTCAGATGGAAACGCAAATGTTCGAGAACTGAAAAATATCTATCCTTCTCTAAAACAGGGGTTCTCAACCCGTGGGTCGCGACCCCTCGGGGGGTCGCCAAATTATCTTAGGGGGTCCCCAAATTATTTTCAAAAAAATATATATATATATATTTTCACGATTTTTCAAAAATAGCAGACCTACAAGCTCGTAGCGCGCCACTCGGTGGCGCGCTATGAGCTTGTAGATCTGCTATTTTTCAATAGCTAAATTATAACAATGCTTAAAACACCAAAAGGGGTTCCCGCCCAAAATGGGTTAAGGTTATTGTAGCAGTCAATTTATATTGGGGGTCGGGAGGGGGCGGGGCGGGGGTCCCGAGACATTGCCAAAGCATTTCCGGGGGTCCCCGGCCAAAAACGTTGAGAACCCCTGCTCTAAAACACCCTCAAATGCATTTTTGGAGATACGCACAAGGAAGTAGCACACTTGTTCATCTTCAAGGAGGAGAAACACTATAGAGGGAAGGAGAAGGATGGGCCAAGGTCGAGCAGAGCTGTAAGTGGTGTAAAGTAACTAAGTACATTTACCTGTACTTAAGTACTGCACTAAGTACAATGTTGAGATATTTGTACTTTACTTGAGTATTTCCAGTTTCCAATACTTTTACTTCTACTCCATTACATCTCAGAGGCAAATATTGTACTTTTACTCCACTGCAATTATTTAAAAACATTAGTTACTGGTTACTTTGTAGATTTCGATTATTATTATTACAAAACATACATTAACCACAGACATAGATAGATTTTGGCCTTTTGAAAATAGTAGATCTATTTTCATTTTTTGTATATACATTTGAAAACTTGAAATGGGACATTCTGCATAGTGTGTACTTTTACTTTTGGTACTTTAAGTACATTTTGAATTCCAGACTTTTACTTAATTGAGTATTTCTACATTGCAGTATTGCTACTTTTACTTAAGTAAAACATGTGAGTACTTTTTCCATCACTGGCTGTAAGGCCGGCCCGGCACTGAGCAGCCACAAGCTATATTTACCACCTAGCATAGGGTTACACTGCATCCCTCAGCACCCACCCATCTATCTACAACACGTTGCTGCAGCATGCCAACCCAGCACCTGCTGATATACTGTGTATCTATCTGCTCCGGATCTGCGCTCGCTGTGCACGCACCGTCGCGTGCACGCACGCACACACACACACACACACACACACACACACACACACACACACACACACACACACACACACACACACACACACACACACACACACACACACACACACACACACACAGTGATTTATCATGGGGACACTGATGCTTATCAGCTACCTCCGAGTGCTGATCTAGGACTGATCTGGCCTGGCCTGTGAGTGTCGTCCGTTATACTCTGAAGCACAGTGTGAGTTTAAGTCAGGGTAGCCTTGGGTAACATTCAGCCAGGGCTGAACAGTCAGAGGATGCAATGGCCAGCAGCTACCACTTGAAGCAGTACTGTACAAGCAAGAGGGCGGGTGAAGTGCCATTAGAACGTGTGCTTGTGTGCGTGCGTGCCGGCGTGCGAGAGGGGATGTGATGAAATATGCGTCCAGAGAAGGCTCAGAGATGTCAGAGTGATTATGAATGGACTGGACAGGCGATTGTGAAAATAAGTCACCCCAGGAATGGATCCTTGCTGTTGTGCTGTGATCTGCAGCTGACGATAGATCTGTTCCGAGTTGAAGGTATATTCACTTTGTTTCGTTCATATTATAAGCCCGGCCCGGTGTATCTGTGCGTGCGTATGTGTACTGTGTTTGTGTGTGTGTGTAATGTTTAATATTTGTAGGCTTGTACTGTATGTCATTGCATGTTTTCTTTATATCCAAAGGAAACCTTTGTGTATCTGTGTGCATCATTGTCAGTCACAGTACACATTCTGACTCTGCCTTATCTTTCTGTGTAGAAATACCAAAACATTTCCTTTGACTAGATGGACGCAAGACAGACATGCAGATCTTATCTATACACAACTAATAAAGTCAAAGCTATTCATTGAGCTCATCAAATGGCTTCAAAGGAGATGACTTATGAAATGTTGACAAATTTGATTTGAGATAGGCTTCGTTGAGAGATTGCAGGCAAATCTGATTTGTTTCTGAAGTCTGCTCTTTGGTATTGACTGACTTTCCACACTATTATTTGCAAGTGATCGGATCCGATTTTTGCATTCAGACATCGTCCACCTCTCTGCACTGGTTGCTGCGGTAACAGTGTAACAACACAGGCTACATAACGTTTCACTTGTACTCTGTTTTTACAATGGCGTCACTCGCCGAAAATAGCAGATCTGTGCAATCTTTTGCGAGCGACACCGTCGTACGACAAAGTGCAGAGCAGGCACAAACACGACTGGCCGTGTTCGTGGGTGTGTGGCTCCTGGTGTTCTTTGTCTATGCCTATGGCTGTCACGATTACAAATTTAAGTTGACGATTAATTGTCACAAATATAATTACTGACATATTCATTATTTTTATACTTATTTTTATACTTAAGTCAAATAAAATAGCGGTAATAGCTGATCTACAGGCTTACAACGTGCATTGTATGCTTGTAGATCTGCCTTTTCAGAAATATATGGATATTTTTCCACATGGAAACAATTATTACAAAATAATTGCAATTATCTCAAATAATTGCAATTAGACAATTATGTAATAATTGTGACAGGCCTATATCTTTTGTCACTGCACTAGTGACTCATTTTGGTTGGTCAGGGAAGCTGTTCTGCAGGGAGATGATCTGCTGGTGAAACTCCTCACTGTCAGGGAGATGATCTGCTGGTGAAACGCCTCACTGTCAGGGGAAAAGAAGTGGCTGGTTGTCTCTATGGCCCCTTTTCCACCGTGGGATCCGGGGACCATCCTTGGGGGGGTTCCAGGGGGTCCCCAGATAAATGATGAATAGTTAGGATCCAAATGGGCCCTTATGTGGTTATAACTCTTGAGTGTGTGCTGTACCAATGGAACCAAAATGGACCCTTATGTGGTTATAACTCTTGAGTGTGTGCTGTACCAATGGAACCAAAATGGACCCTTATGTGGTTATAACTCTTGAGTGTGTGCTGTACCAATGGAACCAAAATGGACCCTTATGTGGTTATAACTCTTGAGTGTGTGCTGTACCAATGGAACCAAAATGGACCCTTATGTGGTTATAACTCTTGAGTGTGTGCTGTACCAATGGAACCAAAATGGACCCTTATGTGGTTATAACTCTTGAGTGTGTGCTCTACCAATGGAACCAAAATGGACCCTTATGTGGTTATAACTCTTGAGTGTGTGCTGTACCAATGGAACCAAAATGGACCCTTATGTGGTTATAACTCTTGAGTGTGTGCTGTACCAATGGAACCAAAATGGACCCTTATGTGGTTATAACTCTTGAGTGTGTGCACTGTACGGTACCTGTATGGAACCAAAATGGACCCTTATGGACCCTTATGTGCTTATAACTCTGAGAGTGTACACTCCGAGTTGCAGATCTGTAAAGTGTCCATTTGGTTTCATTTGCACACTGTCAGAGTTACAGACCGTTTGTTTTTACCGTGTGTAATGTACTAGCCATATCACCAGACCCTGAGAATTCATTCAGCCAATGAGAGATGCCCTGGCTGTCACTGAGACCCACGAAGGGCCTTTCTGTCAGCCTGTGCCCCATTCATCAGCCAATCTATCATCTTCGCTAGTGAGGCCAGCGGTTGGAGAAGCCCCCGGCAAGCTGTGAGAAGTAGAACCGGCGCGGTAAATCTAACGGCAGGAATTATTCAGCCCTGGAGGAGGTTCATGTGGCAGGTGGTCCTGATGACTAATGTTGTGGTGGTGATTACACAGTGACACCGACCGCACGTGCACGGGAGCTCAAGTATGCATGGCAGAGGTTCAGTGGTGTAAAGTAACTAAGTACATTTACTCAAGTACTGTACATACTGTACAATAAGTAAGTACAATTTTGGTAATTTGGGTATTTTCTTATACTTGAGTATTTCCCATTTTCACACTTGATTTTTATTATTATAATTTATAAAAGAAAACATACAGTAACCATTTCAACCTTATACTTTATACATTTTGGCCATTTGAAAATAGCTCACAATGCGTTGCTATGCGTTGTGAGCATGTAGATAGCAATATCTTTACATGATAATTTGATAATGGGATGTCTTTACTCTTTTTGTAAGTTCTGCAAGTTCTCTTTTGGGTCACAATCTGAAAACCTTTGGAAACCTGAGCTGAGACAGAGTTGTGATGAACCTTACATTGGCATTCAGGATTTGCGCTGCCTGCACGCCAAGATTGAAAAACTCAGGCAGGTCAGAAAACATTGAGGAAATGAGAAATTTGAATCTTATTATTGACAGGGTTTCACTGCTCCAGCTTCACTTCCTCTTACAATCATCTATTTTGTTGATTTGCCTTTTGGATCACACAGAGCCTGTGCAGCTACAGTGCAGTTTAAAATCCGGATTTGGTTACATTTGTTCACTCCCAGAGTGGATTTAGTTTCTATTGTACCAGATGAGATCCAACAATGTACAGATGTTATTTAATCCAGGGGTTCTCAACGTTTTTGGCCGGGGACCCCCGGAAATGCTTTGGCAACGTCTTGGGACCCCCGCCCCGCCCCCTCCCGACCCCCAATATAAATTGACTGCTACAATAACCTTAAACCATTTTGGGCGGGAACCCCTTTTGGTGTTTTAAGCATTGTTATAATTTAGCTATTGAAAAATAGCAGACCTACAAGCTCGTAGCGCGCCACCGAGTGGCGCGCTACGAGCTTGTAGGTCTGCTATTTTTTAAAAATCGTGATTTTTTTTTTTTTTTTTTTAATCTTTTTTTTTTTTTTTTTAATAATTTGGGGACCCCCTAAAATAATTTGGCGACCCCACGAGGGGTCGCGACCCACGGGTTGAGAACCCCTGATTTAATCCACTGTAATTGTACGGTAATTCAAGTTGCCTTGTAATACACCCATCACAACAACAAACAGAAAAGTATACAGGTGTGCACGTGTGGAAGTGCGTGCGTGTGTGTGAGTGCCTGTCACACATCTTTACCAAATGTTACCAGAAACCTTAATTGCAATATGAAAACACAACTATAAACTCCCTGTTGCTCTGTTGTTAGACTATATCCTTTAATCAGACCATTACGTGTTGATGTATTCGCCACAGCTGCTATCCGTTTCCACCTCCTGTTCGTATCACTGGCTGGCTGTAATGAGACCTGTTCTTCACTACGGTAGCTACCAGCTATACTAACACATTGGCTCATTAACAGAGAGAGAGAGAGAGAGAGAGAGAGAGAGAAAGCCAAGGCATGGTGCTGGTGGAACATGTGCACTCGCTTGCATGCACGCACAGTCAGTGCACACACACACACACACACACACACACACCACACGCACACACACACACACACACACACACCCCTTTGGTGGTGTTATGTAATGTAGAATGAGAGCTCCTGTATCACGTGACCTGCAGGAGTCCACTAATGTGCTGAAGCACAGTGTACTCAAAAACTCAAAACTGCAATATAGAAATACTCTGTTACTAGTAAAAGTCCGGAATTCAAAATGTACTTGAGTAAAAGTACAAAGGTACTGACATCAATGTACTTCATGTACATTTAAAAGTAGAGTACTCATTGTGCAGAATGTCCAAATCGGCTATTTTCAAATGGCCGGAATGAAGTTGTTAATGTATATTCGCCCAACAGTCTGCTGTGACCCAGGCGGATGTGTGCACGCGTGCTTCTCGCCCTAAGGGCGTCTTACTGGTTGTTATTATACCAATGCAATTCTCTTCAATTATATAAGGCGATGTGGCGTAATGCTGTGACGTCACACTGTCAACCGTTTCCGTGACGGCATGCCTCAAAATGTCACTTAGTTACAGCAGGTGTTCTCAACGTTTTTGGCCGGGGACCCCCGGAAATGCTTTGGCAATGTCTCCCGCCCCGCCCCCTCCCGACCCCCAATATAAATTGACTGCTACAATAACCTTAAACCATTTTGGGCGGGAACCCCTTTTGATGTTTTAAGCATTGTTATAATTTAGCTATTGAAAAATAGCAGATCTACAAGCTCATAGCGCGCCACCGAGTGGCGCGCTATGAACTTGTAGGTCTGCTATTTTTGAAAAATCGTGAAAATAAAATTTAAAATAATTTGGCGACCCCCCGAGGGGTCACGACCCACGGGTTGAGAACCCCTGAGTTACAGTACTTGTAAATGTAAATGTACTTAGTTACTTTCTACCACTGCGAAGCAGACACCGTTGGGCGAGGCCTAGTCTCGCGTGGCCAGACAACTATTATCTCTGAATGCTATATAGAGTCTGGAACTACACCGAGTAAGGAAGCTGCCATTTCCGTTCACGAAAATGTATTTTAAAATATCTTTACATTACATTTTTTTTTATTTACTTTTCTGCTAAGCAACAAGCTATATTATGCTTAGATGATTTATATTTACTAGTCCTTACCCGTTCTGAATATATGAACAGCAAATGATGTTCAGTGGGGGTAATGCAATGTAATAGATCACATTACTGATAGGGGGGGAATTGTTTACAGATGGTCTAACAACAACAGGGTTTAAGTCCACCCGGGCGGGGAATTGCCTTGTCAACAGTTACAAACAATCCTGTGCACTTTTATATCTGTTGGATGATCATAACATTATGAATACTTGTGATGGTGATGTTCAGTGTGTCACGCAGTCACGCTGGGTGCACGCAGGGCTGTAACCTGTCGTAGTCAGTGTCCAATCCCCGCGTTGGCTGCGATGCTTCCCCAAAGAAGAAGTTATGTCGACTGACGCAAGAGTAGCTACTAGCTAGTAGTATCAGGGTCCGAGTTGTTTTGGGTCTGTTACGCGGAAAAGTGTGTCTCAGTATTAATCTGTGTCCGTCCCAACATGCATTTCACTGGTGACCCGGAAGCCGTCCCAACATGCATTTCACTGGTGACCCGGAAGTGGACAGACAGACAGCGAACGAGCAAAATAGACAGCGGGCGAGCGATCGCTAAATTATTAGATAGATATTACGATAAATTTGCGGGACTGTAAAGACGAAACGGAAGTGGGGAGGAGGCTCCACTTGCGACACCGAGACTACATCCCATTTCTCCCTGGAGGGGGTCATTACGCGGCTAGTTATGAACAAAGGCAATAATTTGACATGCAATATGGACAGGCCTGCACACAACTGGTGCGCCAGTGCGCATGCGTCGTCAAAATGTTTTCTGCGCGGTAGATCAAAGGATGCAAGGCGCATTTGCGCACCAAGAGCTGCGACAGTTATATGTAGAGAATCTAACTCAAATATGATGTCCTGTAAGTAGACTTAGAAATAAAACTAGTGTTGACTAATCTTTACACGTGACTCTTATTTTGGAGGAAGTCAGAGCACAGGAAGTCTGTTTCAGTTGTAAACAAGCTACTATGACACTTTCCCAAAGTTTACTGTGCTCCTGTCATAGTGCTAGTCGCTAAACCACGCGACCATATTTACAATGTGAAAACCATGCATCTGTCACTTGAACAACACTGGAATTACTTTATTTAAACATGGAACCTGCAGCAGTAGGTGAGTAATTAATTTTATCTGTGTAGGACGTTTCAGTGCTGCTAACAAACCTCCTGCTGCTTAACGACCACACTGTTTGTGACCCCCCCCCCCCCCCCCCTGGCACCAACTTGCATGTCCAGGAGCTCCTTTGAGTACTAGCCCAAAATAATTATGTGCAGCCCTGAATATGGATTTATTACTATAGCATACAAACTTTACAATCCATGAGCCAAAGAAACAGCTGCTGCGTTAATTATATAGAGGGAATATACGTTGGGGTACGTATACAGACATGGGATATGACGCCACCTAGCGTCGACGTCCGTATATATACGTACCTGGGGAAAAGAATAGTTAACATGACCATCTCATCTCGATCTACAAACCAAACATTTATTTGATCCCATTAGTGCAAATACTTCAAACATGTAACCTAGGGTTGGTGTTACAAATGTCCTTTCTTTGGAATAGCGACGCTGGCGATACATACAAAAGCACTTGGAATATGGACAATATGTCTTCCTCCCATTTTATATGGAAGTAGTAGATTCTGGGCTTTTTTGCCACCCCCATTTTTATATAACGTAATGCTACTGACGTTTAAGCGCAACACTCTTGAAAACAAAGCATTGAATTGTGCATGGGTCTGCCGACTGTAGAAGCCACAAAGGCATGCTTACAGGCCATTTTTCATACAAATCAATCAAGTCACCATAATTCATGTAACGGATGCCAAAAGGAGGTGGATCCGAGTTTTGTATTTAGTGCATGTCATGTGTCATGTCGTCTACGTATATACCTCAACCTGTGCAGCCCTTGTGATCTCCTAACAAGTGATAAAAAACAGTGAGCTTGTAGATCTGCTATTTTTGCCAAATGTTTGTCCCCAAATAGGGACGCTGGGGTTCATCTGGTTGTATTTGCTTCACCTGTGTCAGGAAAGCAATCATGTGTACCGTTACCGTAGTATCATTATGCCTGCTTTAGTGCATTAACAGCAAGCCTAAAGACACAGGCCAGCCCTTCCTTTTACTGTAGGAGAACCTCTGTCACGGCACTCATATAAATTCTTCATTGCTAATTCAAAAATTGGGGCAACGGTTTTGTTTTTTTCTCTCCTTTTTTCTTTCCCCAGCCTTTCTCTCCATCATCAGCTATCTCTCTGTGTGTCTGTGTATCTCTGTCTGTCTGTCTGTCTGTCTGTCTGTCTGTCTGTCTGTCTGTCTGTCTGTCTGTCTGTCTGTCTGTCTGTCTGTCTGTCTGTCTGTCTGTCTGTCTGTCTGTCTGTCTGTCTGTCTGTCTGTCTGTCTGTCTGTCTCTCTGTCTGTCTCTGTCTGTGTCTCTCTCTCTCTCTCTCTCTCTCTCTCTCTCTCTCTCTCTCTCTCTCTCTCTCTCTCTCTCTCTCTCTCTCTCTCTCTCTCTCTCGTCCTCCCCTTTCATACTAAAGGCCTATTCATACTCAAGACTATACAAGATAAATGTGTTGGGGTCGCTTACCACTGCGGCGTGACGTCATGTTGTAGTTTTCGGTGGTCACCTTATCACCTAAAACTGGAGTATGAATAGGACTTCATTCCAACTTTTAAGTCACATCAGCAATAATTGTGTGAATGCTTTTTGTATTGTTTTTGTTTGTTGTGTCAAATGTTTGTCAAGTATGCTTTGTCATGTCGAGGCGGTCTGGATAGTGGTCACACCACAAGTCAGCAGGGCTAATCAAAATATCAATATAGTGATATTGTGTGGCTACTGACTAGATATCGTCTTGGGATCTTGGAGATCGTAATTGGCTGTGGGATGAGTAATGGGATTACACATTTAAGTTGATGATTCACTGTCACACAAATAATTGCGTTCAACAATTTCATTGAGTTTTTGGCATTGGAAAATGGAACATTATGAATAGAAATTACATTTCTGTTTGGCTTTTAGGCTTCGTAATAAAAAAGTGCACATTTTGACAAATTATGACTAATATGAAATATACCGACATTACTGGCATTTTTTATGAATTTTACACTTTTAAATTGTGACAACCCTAGTAATGTTGTGACATGGCATAATACTCTTGCCTTAAAGCTGATATAGACAAGTTTCCAGTGTTTGTACACAGAATTCAAATAGGCCCCCCCCCCTGTCATTCTATTGGCCGAGCCAGGTCACTTCAGGCTATGGGATTGTTGTTGCTGCTGGGAGGGACGCTATGGATATTGCGCTCATTATGCCTAAATATGACATTCAAAAAATATGAATTTCTATCGATATCTTAGTTACAACAATGACATTGAGTTGACATGTTTTTTAAGGGTAACTGTAGCATAATCGCAATATCACACGACTGACACGACGAGTCCCATAGTAGTCTCAAATGAGGAAGTAGCGGAGGAGGAGACTCACTGGCTCTCAATTAAATTCTCTTTTATTTGTAATCGTGCATATAAAACATATATTGCCCCTCAAATGCCCCAGCCACTACAGTAGCGTTCATGTGAACTACTCTGTCCACGGTTATTTATTGCAATGAAGAAAAATCGCTATGATGATCCGCGGCGGCTGTCACCGTTGACGAGCACGGGTTGAATGCATGCTTCAAGCCGGCCGGGCAGGCAGTCGCCACGGTGGTGACAAACCGTGACATGATACTATTGCTCACTTCCACTTCCACCATTTCAACACATTTCAAAGCACATACAACCCACTCCACATGAACGATATTGATGTAACCAGGAGATTTTATGGGGGGGGTCCGACGTTCTGTGACTTCTAGGATCCTCCGAGTTCTGAGGGGTGCTTGCTGCTGGTGTTATTCACACCACCCAACCATGCGCTATAGCGATTCTTATAATTTCAATAGGCTTACATATTAAATCATAAACATACTATTTCACAAGAACAATGTTGATGAAACTAAGATATGAGGATAATATTATACATTGCAATGAAATCGCATCGCGTTTTTATTATAATACTGCTGGGTTGAACACACCGTCACAGCCTCGTGCTGCAATTGGCTCAATGTTTAAATCCCCCCCCCCCCCGACGTCCCGACTAGTAAACTCTAGTGGATATATACAGTCCCTTCAGCCAGAGGGGGGCAAAGGGAGAGTGTGCTGTTGCAGGAGAACACCTCAGCAGGAAAGGATAGTGGGAAAAAAGGCCCAAAAAATACATTTATATATATTTTAAATTTTGGCTGAAAACTTGTCTATATCACCTTTAAGTGATGTCTTTCCTCCCCAACAGAAATAGCAAAAATAGATCGCCCAGCCCTACTTGAACACTTTTCCATTAACGATGAGGATTTTACTGTGCAGTACCAACCAGTCTGAAGCTGTCAAGTAAAAATAGCATGTGAAAAGAATCCAAGTGAAAAACCATGCAGATGAAGTAAACCTCCGCCTTTTATTGGGAGAGAACAAGGGGCCCTTCATGTTCACAGGACTTTATGTAACCACCTGTCATAATATGAAAGAGTGGGTGATGATAACTGTATCACATACACGTACTCTTTTTGTATTAACTGTTGTATTTACATACTGCATATTTATGTCATAACTTTGTTTGCATATTTTATTAATTGAAAAACTGGTCAAAGATTTTCAAAAATAGCAGAAATAGCAACTCTTCACGCTCACAAGGCTACAAGCTTTGGCTATTTTTCGCAATTTTTGAACATACACAAAAATCTAGAATATTGTGACATTTGATTTTGTCCATGTCGCCTATAGCAGTGGTTGTCAACCCTTTTCATATCAAGGCCCATTATTTATTCAGCCTTTGAGCCACAGACCACCATTTGACGGACTCAAAACAACAAATGTTGTGTTATTGTGTTGTTCCATGCTGTATTGATGTGGTATTAGGAGAGACAACAGGCAAATGTTGATCAAAATAACTATTCTTCTTTTTTCTTTTTTATATATATGTTTATTGGTAGCAGGTTTCAACAATTTAAAACAGTTTGAACCATTTTTTTCCATTTTCTCCCTCACCCCATCCCTCCCCCCACAGTTATCGTCGTCATTTTTTTTCCCTTTAAGACAATATAAAAAAATATATAATACTTAATACAATAATACTTGAGTACAGACACACACACACACACACACACACACACACACAAAACAACAATAACAAAGTCCAGTCCAATCAAACAAACATGCATATTTGACCAAGTGTAAACAGTGGGACACAAAAAATAAATTAAACACAGACGACAAAAACAATATAAATAACAAAAAATAAATAAAATAATTACAATTTTGAGTTGGGTTATTCGAGTTCAAGTTATATTAGAAAAGATTGCGTTGAATCGGAATGTTGTAAAATAACTATTCTTCTACATTGTGTAGACTTTTTTTAACCCATTCATCCATGTTTTATGGATTATGTTGTACTTTAGCTATTGAAAAATAGCATATCTACAAGCTCATAGCGTGGCACCGAGTGCCGCATTATGAGCTTGTAGATCTGCTATTTTCTTTTAATTGTGAAAATGTGGTGCAAATCTTTGAATATATATATTCTTTCAGTGCGAACGTTTTTAACTCATATCTTTGCTTCTGGGGGTCCCTGGAACAACATATTTTCAGATGTGGGTTGGAGGCAAATTACATTGTTAAATTCTGGGGGTCCTTGACATGAAATAATCGTAGCACCACTGATAAAGAAACATGAGGTTTTTCAGAAAACTGTCATGATTTAGAAGACATTTTGTAGAATCTGGTCTCAGGTGTAAATGGTTTAAATTAAGTGATGCAGATGTTTAACAATAATTTAACTCCTGAGAGCATAAAATGAAAAATGGACCCCTTATGGGTCCATTTGTTTTCATTTTAGGCTCTTAAGAGTTAAAGATCTATCTATAAGGGTCCATTTGGTTACCCATTAATTCCCCATCATTTAGCTGGGGACCACCTGAATGACCACTGGTTTAAAACCACGCCTATAGCCCTATACGAGCCAGAACAGCAGTGTGCTCCCTCCTGTTCCACCATGCAGCACCGTGCAGCTCCTCTGCCGGTCGTCAGAGACCAGTGCAGTGTAGGGATGGGGCCATGTGAAAATAACATGTCGTGTGTGTGTGTGTGTGTGTGTGTGTGTGTGTGTGTGTGTGTGTGTGTGTGTGTGTGTGTGTGTGTGTGTGTGTGTGTGTTGCTTAGTATGTGCATCACGTGCATCTCACCATTCCATGTATTGACTGGGTTAATTTCCTGGTTGGTGTGCCTCATTAACTTTATATTGACATTTTCTCAGTGTAGAAGTGTACATTACCTGACTAACCCCCCCATTCTCAACCCCCCCCCCCCCCCCCCCCCCCCCCCCAACCCAACCCCATCCA
Source organism: Electrona antarctica (assembly GCF_951216825.1). NCBI lineage: Eukaryota > Metazoa > Chordata > Actinopteri > Myctophiformes > Myctophidae > Electrona > Electrona antarctica. The sequence goes on from NC_136797.1 coordinate 39,210,664, forward strand.
TAACCCTCCCACCCACCTTCGGATAACGATACTGACGGCCCACTAAACCCGATTAATTCAATGTAATGATTGCACTGCTTCCTGCGTGTTTGGTACAATTTACAATTTAGGCATTTAGCAGACGCTCTTAATCCAGAGCGACTTACATTAAGCAAATAACAAAAAGCATACATATATCACATATATAAAAAGTAGTTATCATGAAACATATACTATATTATATATTATACATGTGTACTATAAAGTGCTATGACTACATAACATGCAATGCTAGTGCTGTCTACGTAACATGCTATAAGTCTGTTTAAAATACTATCTAAGTCTACATAAAGTGCTATATTTAAAATACTATCTATAAAGTGTACATAAAGTGCTATCTAAGGCAGGGGTTCTCAACCCGTGGGTCGCGACCCCTCGGGGGGTCGCCAAATTATTTTAGGGGGTCCCCAAATTATTAAAAAATAAAAAATAAATTTTATTTTCACGATTTTTCAAAAATAGCAGATCTACAAGCTCATAGCGCGCCACTCGGTGGCGCGCTATGAGCTTGTAGATCTGCTATTTTTCAATAGCTAAATTATAACAATGCTTAAAACACCAAAAGGGGTTCCCCCCAAAATGGTTTAAGGTTATTGTAGCAGTCAATTTATATTGGGGGTCGGGAGGGGGCGGGGCGGGGGTCCCGAGACATTGCCAAAGCATTTCCGGGGGTCCCCGGCCAAAAACTTTGAGAACCCCTGATCTAAGGGGCTAGTGCTACGGGCCATGGTGGAGTCTGAAGAGGTGGGTTTTCAGACTACGGCGGAAGATTGGGAGTGAGGCTGCAGTTCTGATTGTGATGGGGAGTGCATTCCATAGTTTTGGAGCCAGAAGGGAGAAGAGTTTGGGACGTGTGGAGCATTGTCCCGGCGTTTTTAGTGAAGGTACTTCCAGCTTCCCTGCGTTGGCTGATCTGAGTGCGCGGGAGGGTTTGTAGGGTACGATCATACTTGTAAGATATGGGGGAGCCATGCCTTTGGTTGCTTTGAATGCCAGCATCAGAGTTTTGTATTCTGTGCGGGCAGCGACCGGGAGCCAATGGAGGGAGCGGAGAAGGGGGGAGACGTGTGAGAATTTTGGCTGGTTGAAGACCAAGCGAGCTGCGGCATTTTGGATCAGTTGGAGGGGCTTAAGTGCACATGCCGGTAAACTCCAAAACATGACATATTTTCAGGGAAGCACCTCACATTTGCCTGAGCTACTTGTACCCTCTCAAGTTTTTTCCGTGGGAAATGTGCGTATGGCTGCAACTAGCGATCATCGCATCACGGCAGGTTGTGTCGGGTTGACTCATCGTTTCTGACTCATGTTTTGTGAATCTGATAACTGTGACTAATATGGATTATGTTCTGTTGTAAGTAGGACAGGCATTTATAAGCTTTCAGCTTCTGCCTATTCCCTTTGATCACCTTCATGTAACGGTTTCCATTTATTGTTGTAATATCTGTACTTTAAACTGAAAGATGATCAAATAAACTGAACTAAACAAACTAAACAAAATATCAGATGGATGTCTGTGGACAATTCCATATTAATCAGGGGTTCCTTGACGTGAAGAAATGTGGAAACCACTGGTTTAAACTACATTAGGAAGCTAGCCCAGATAAGCAACTACTGTACACTTTAGAAAAAAGCCCATATAAACAACTACAGCTAGACCTTTGAGGTCTGCCGGCCAGCTGCTTTTGACTGTTCCCCCATCCAATTTAAGACCCAGAGGTAATCGTGCCTTTGCTGTTGCAGCACCCATTCTCTGGAATAGTCTCCCTTTTTATATTAAAAGTGCTCAGTCCATTGAACTATTTAAGTCTCTTCTTAAGACACATCTCTTTCCTATGGCCTTTGATCATTCCTGATTTTTTTATTTTTGTCATTTGAACTGAACAACACTTCTTGTTGTTATGTGGGTGCACATCCATACTTGTTTGATTTCTTTGTATTTTGTATGCATAACTGTCTAGATTTTATTGTGTAAAGCCCTTAAATGTGCTATATAAATAAAGCTTGATTTGATTTGATTTGATATAAACAACTACGCTTTGGGGGAAAAAGCCTGAATAAACAACTACACTTTAGAAACGAGCCCAAATAAACAACTACACTTTAGATACAAGCCCAAATAAACAACTACACTTTAGAAACGACCAAGAAAACACATTGTCAATTGTCAATTGACAATACAAAGCAATCTAGATTAATATCGTCTCAAGATCATATAGAGCTGAAGTGAAAGCCATTGGACCAGAATCCATTGTATCCATCCATCCATCTTCAACCGCTTATCCATAGCCGGGTGGCGAGGGCAACAGCTCCACCAGAGACTTTATGCCTTCGATGTCGACGCCCACCGTTGGTTGAAGAAGGAGGTTTCTGGGACTGTTCCGAAGGGGCGTTGCTACCACTCTGCCTGTGTCTTGGGGAAGGTCATTTTTATCTATGGAGGATTGACCCAGACTGCACCGTGTTGCCCTAATGACATCTACAAGTTGGACACCACTACAATGGTCTGGACTTTAATAAACACCAGAGGACGCCGACCTCCTGGTTCATACAGTCACTCTGCCACCATCATCGGGACAAAGATGTTTGTATTTGGGGGCAAGAGGTGTGAGTATAACAACACCATCAGAGTGTTTGACACAGAGACCAACTGCTGGATGAGAACAACTTCTCCACAGCTTCTACCAAAAGAACGTTGGGGTCATTCAGCCTTTACCTACAATGGAGAGCTGTACATATTTGGTGGTTACAACGGTAACCGGCACTTCAATGATCTGTGGAAATTCAGTCCAGAGACCTTCTCCTGGAAGAATGTTAAGGCCAAGGGGAAACGGAAACGCCCACATGTGATGAGGAGTATGTGCTGTTGCATGATGGGAGATCGTATCATCCTCTTTGGAGGAGACAACAGACATAGTGATCTGTATGTCTTAGACTTCAGTCCTAGCCTCAAGAAATTATGCAAGCTAGCAGTTATTCAGTACGGCCTGGAGCAATCTGAACTCCCACACAACATCAGGTGGGAACTGGCAGCCATGACTAGCAACGGCAACACAAAACAAGAACAGAGAACAAACTCCAGCCCAGGGAACAAAAGAAAGAGAGATAACTGGCCTCGGCCTGGACCGCTGGCCTAGCGGCCCGGACACCTAGGCTCAGTGTAGCCTGATGGCGTGTCACAGGTTCGAGTCCCGATCCTGAAGGCTTTTTTTACTGTGCGTCACTCTCTATATCTCTCTCCATTTCCTGTCAACCTACTGTACTGTGAATGAAGGCCCAAAAAATAAATCTTTAAAAAAATAATACAAAATTAACAATCAGGAGGATTTATTAACCACTAGATGAATGATCCTCTGTTGCGAGACACCACTACAGACAGGAACCGGAAGTTGGGGGAAGAAATGGTAGTGTAGATAAAAATAACAAGGCAAACTAAGATAGATTTAAAGTCTTTGGTGTCGTCTATGGCCATAGAGTAGACACACACGGAGATACACATGAACGCCCATATATGGCACATCTTTTTTCTTTTCTTTTTTCAGCTGGCGGATCACTTTACGGCAGTTTTCAGACTGTCGTAAAGTTAACAACACAGGGTTAACTCATAGTTTATTATTATTATTTATTATTCATAAGCTTTCAGCTTCTGCCTATTCCCTTTGATCACCTTCATGTAACAGTTTCCATTTATTGTTGTAATATCTGTGTGTGAGCTTGTAGATCTGCTATTTTCTCTATTTTGAAAATGTATTATTCTATTATCGATTTTGTTTTATAATCGATTAAATGTATTAGTAACTTGTGTGTGTGTGTGTGTGTGTGTGTGTGTGTGTGTGTGTGTGTGTGTGTGTGTGTGTGTGTGTGTGTGTGTGTGTGTGTGTGTGTGTGTGTGTGTGTGTGTGTGTGTGTGTGTGTGTGTGTGTGTGTGTGTGTGTGTGTGTGTGTGTTATCTGCATTTCTTTCACCTTGGGATGTCACTCTGGTTAATCACCCAGCCCCATGTCGTGCCGTCTGAGAAAATTAACACCATAGAGGCCCCTGTCACCAATTTGAAGGACAACATGCTCCTACTGTGTATAATCGCTGGCAACAACCATTCATTTTCTGTGGTGAGGGAATTATCACCCAGTGTTCAGAAGATTCTCCTCTTTTTCTATTTTGTTTGCCATAATGACCACACAGCTGAATTTTAGGTTGCGTCATCCGTCAGCAGTCGGTCACTTTTTCAGAAGTTACACTTTTTTTTGCCGCAACGCCATTACTGAAACTGCTGGTGTTTGACTGTGGTCAAATGGGCCTTGGCGTGCGCTTCATCGCTTCAGCGGCCACTGCCTGTATGGGCTCAGACTGCGAAGCACTCCTCTGAACAGGCCTTGGTTATCCATCCTGCAGGCAGCTAAATAGATCAGTGCTTTTCAACCTTTTTCATATCAAGGTCCATTATTTTTTTCAGAATTTGAGCCACATTTAATGAGATTTAGCCTTGCTGACCCAAAACGAAAGAATTTCGTTATCGTTGGATAAGATTTTGTCCGTGCAGTATTGATGTTGGTACCATAGGAGAGATAACGGGCAAACGATCAAAATAACAATTCTTCTGCATTCTCTAATTGTGTAGACTTCTTGTAAATTAAGTCATGTAGATGGTTCACAATGATTTAACTCTTGAGAGCATAAAATGAAACCAAATGGACTGGTTTAATTTTACACTCTCAAAAGTTAAAGATCTAATAAAGGGTCCATTTGGTTACCAACTCTCCATCATTTAGCTGGGGACCACCTGGAATCCCCTCAAGGACCAGCGTTGGTCCCTGGACCCTGAGATAGATTGTTTAGTCCTTGTGGTAATTAATAGTGCACCACGCAGGAAGACACAGAGATACAGACAACACATGTTGTACAGTACACACACATCCATTACAAAAAAGTAGGCTACTAGAAAACTATCATGGGACGTCATGCACATTGCTACAGCACATTTATTAGGCTGGAGGAACGAGCCCATTCCAAGGACCAGAGGGGTGGTTTCATAGGAGTGCTCCCTATTGGTTCACCAACTTATGTGGCTCAGGTAGACGGTAGTTTCCCAGTTCAATCCCGGGCTCCCCCAGAGTTGGTGTCGAAGTGTCCTTGAGCAAGACGCTGGCTGAACCACTACTTGCTCCCGATGTGCAGGTTGGTGCCTTGCATGGTTTCCTCTGCCATCGGTGTATGCATGTCTGTGTGAATGGCCTTTGGTGAATGTAATGCACAATCTATGTAAAGCGCATTGGATAAAGGCGCTATATAAATGCACCATTTACCATTTTAACTAAGTTGAAGTTGAAATGGAGTGAACTAGGGTTGCAGCCTCTAGTGACTAGACAGTTCCAACCAGTCATCGTCAACCGTGTTTACCAGCCATCAGCTGTATACGGGACACTCCGTCACATCTCACTTAGCGTTTTGCCAGAACATGACAGATTATTCACTTGGGACTCCAAAATTAGATAATCATCTAAATCACAATTATTTGAGATTTGATTGTAATTATTCTGTCATAATTGTCATAATAGTGTTGAAAAATGTTCATACAGTACATTAAAGGAGCTATTTCCGCTATTTATTTATTTTTCCTTTTTTTTTAAGTATAAAAATAATGAATTATGTCAGTAATTTCTTTGTATATTTCTTTATTGTTATATACACCTGTACAGTATATCATGTTGTTTGTCATATCTGCTCCGTGCAATTTTTGATTACCGGGCAATGTATTCTTGCATAATGTTCCAATGTTCAATGCCAGAACCACAATTAAATTGTTAATCACAATTATTCGTCACAATGAATCATCAACTTAAATGTGTAATCGTGACAGCCCATCCACCTTCGCTTACGCAGTCGTAGGCCACATGCACACATGCATGCAATGCATATACATTATACAGCATATATAGCCTATACTACTACAGTGTGTACAGTACACAGTTACAAACGCACATGCACACTCACAAAAGCTGCATGTGATTTACATGTGAAAATTGCTTTATCATACATACATACATACATACATAATGAACCAGGAAGTCTGACTCGGGTGTTTTTGAGACGGTGAGCGGTGAGAGGTGATGACAGGGAGTGTGTTCTGTGTTGCACAGTGGGGGTGCAGGGCGTGCGTGACTGGGTGTGTGCTGCACAGTGGGGGGGAAGACGGGGTGTGTGTGACTGGGTGTGTGCTGCACAGTGGGGGGGAAGACGGGGTGTGTGTGACTGGGTGTGTGTTCTGCTGGAAGGTGAAAGGAAGATCATGCATCAGTCAGTGTATGTGCGAGTATACACACATACTGTACACACACACACACACACACACACACACACATACGCGTGCACGTTATATGGCTGTCTTTCTCTCATTTTTTCACACATTTACTGTAGTGCACTCACATAGAAAATATACTCCAAAGACCAAAGAGTTTGACCTTCATCCCTTCCCAGACACTGACATCTTCCAACTAAGGTGGGACTTACTTCAGTCCAAAGATATGGTAAATTGGCAGAAAACAGGAAACAACTGACTTTTAACAAAAATAACATGCAGAGAGATTACTAATTTACTGCCCCTACAAAGCCAACGTGAAGTTTTTGGACACACCAACTTATTAATGCGGATCCCAAAAGTCGTGATTTTGGGGGATAAACAGCTTAATATCATATATGTAAGGGATAATATCTGGCTAGGTGGTCATTGTCGGGAGATAATTCACCGACAGGGAGTTTAACCACCGAGGCGAAGCCGAGGTGGTTACACTCCCTGAAGGTGAATTATATCCCGACAATGACCACCTAGCCAGATATTATCCCGCTTATTACATGGCTAACTAACATAAATGAATACATTGACCCAAAACACAACACAAAAAGTATTCCATAAGTTCGCGCTGGCTGCGTCTGCCCAGCTGCAGGGCTGCAGCACTGTCGGAAAACAAGGAAGTGAGTTGATCAAATAGAATCCATTTTGGGGTCCTGCTTCGTCTATTTCTCGCTCAAATGTTTTCAAAAACATTTTTAAGAGCAATGTTTAGCTGTAAATTACATTGTGTGTCACTAGTGTGTGTGTTTACATGGCTGTTATGTTGGAAACGGCAGTAAATCAAGCGGGGCGCAGCTGGTGGTGCTCAGAGGGTTTGATTAGGCAGCGGTCATTATACAGCGGAGCGGTCATTATCATGAGATAACTCACCGCTGAATTAAGCGATTGACCAATCAGAATCAAGCATTCAACCAAGCCATGTAATAAAAGCCGATATCTCATTTGGCTGACCTGTTGAAACACTTTCAAACCCATGTTTCAGTTACTTTTGTGAACATTCATATAGTTACTGCACTTCGGCTTATAGTTCTGCTTCGCTTTTCTTTTGTTATCTTTTCTACTGTATTCTCTTCTCTGTAGCTTTGTCATTCATATACAGTTGGGTGCCACCGATATTGTCCCTTATCATTTGACCCATTTAGGCCTGACCTCAAAATTTAAAAAAATCCTTCTAAATCCTCCAGTTTTCTGAAATAAATATTTTCACGATTTTTCAAAAATAGCAGACCTACAAGCTCGTAGCGTGCCACTCGGTGGCGCGCTATGAGCTTGTAGATCTGCTATTTTTCAATAGCTAAATTATAACATAATGTTTAAAACACCAAAAGGGGTTCCCGCCCAAAATGGGTTAACTGTCCTTTTGCGCAGATCACGCAAACCTCAGCAAAAAGAAAAGGACAATATCGATGGCCTCCAACTGTATGACAGTGGTTTTCAACGGTCCTTGAGGAGGTTCCAGGAGGTCCCCAACTAAATGACGGAGAGTTGGTAAACAAATGGACCCTTGTTGATCTTTAACTCTTGAGAGTGTACAATGAAACCAAATGGACCCTTATGGGTCCATTTGGTTTTCAAGAGTTAAAATTCGGTTAAATATCTGCATTACTAAGTACGTACATTTTCAAGAATTAGAGAATGTAAAATAATTGATATTTTGATTGCCTGTTATCTCTCCTGTGGTACCACATCAACACAGCACGGAAATGTGGACACATTCTTATTCAATGACAACAAAATTAGGCTTAGGCTAAAATTAATTGAAATGTGGTCCGTGGCTCAAATACATAATGGACCTTGATATTGAAAAAGGTTGAAAACCACTGCTCTGTCGTCAGTACTATGACATCAGTCATCAGTCCGTCATCAGACGGGTTAGAAAAACAACAGTGACAGAGAGGCGTGTTCTTATTGCGAACGCAGTGAGCATTTACTATGAGACCCAGCAGATCATGTCTGTCTGTCTGTCTGTGTGTGTGTCTGTGTGTGTGTCACGCTGTAACACCACCCGCCCACCACCAGAGGGCGCAGCTGTATCACACACAAAAACACACACACACATGCACGCACACACACACGCACGCACGCACGCACGCACGCACGCACACACACACAAAACTTAAAAAAAACTTAACTTAAAAAAAAACTTAACTTAAAAAAAATAATTAAAAAGGAAAAACTTTAAAAGGAAAAACTTAAAAAAAATTAACTTAAAAAAAAACTTAACTTAAAAAAAAACTTAACTTAAAAAAAAACTTAACACACACGCACACACACACAAAACGTAACTTAAGAAAAACTTAACTTAAAAAAAAACTTAAAAAGGAAAAACTTTAAAAGGAAAAACTTAAAAAAAACTTAACTTAAAAAAAACTTAACTTAAAAAAAATCTTAAAAAACACAAAAAAAAGAGAACTTAAAAAACCTTAAAAAATTACGTAATTTATTCTAATTGTTGTTTTTGCAATTTACGAGCTGCGTTCGCTTCCCGCGTTCGCGCGTCTTACTTATTATGATGGTTCTCCTCTGCCTTAGGTAGGCTACGCATTTTCAAATGGAGTCCAAAGGGAAGCGCGCACATCTCGACACAAAACGTACAACAATATTCAACGTACATTGGAGAAAAGGAAGAGAAGCTTAAGAATTAGACCTGATGAAGTGGTGGAAACCTCAGTGTGTGAACTTCCCGTCCTTTCCTTTATTACATTTTGAACATGTCTGACGCTTTGCTTCGCTGGTGTGTGGACATGTTACATTGTATCTATTGATAATGCTGATGAGATTGTGGAGTATGTTGGAGAAAAAGTATGTGGGAGAAAAATAGGTAATTTATAGATGAGCTGAATCGATTGCAGAGGAATCAAGTTGGCTGGCTACAGATAACCAAGGCCTTTTCCTGTCTAGAGTCTAGGGATGGACAGATATATTTGACTACCAAGGACTCCCAGAAATTTGTGTTGTCCACATTGTGAGCTTGCAGATCGTCTATTTTCTCCATATGTTTTGTTCAGAATTGGGATGCTGGAGTTTAAGTGGTTTTGATGCTAAACCAATTCGGCTGAGGACCCCCTGGAACCCCCTCTAAGTCCCCTGGGAGTCCCCAGTTTGGGAACCATTGTTGTGAGCTGGGTGAATGTTTTATGGGAGGGGGTGCGACGACCTTCCCCCAACCTGCCCGTTTTGTTCCTGTTGGGTCGCTGTCTGTGTTGCGGGATTGGCAGGGGGCGGAGTTGGGGCTGATTGACAGATTGGAGCTTGGGAGGATCATCGGGGGGGGAGACCTGGCCTATTATTATTTGTCTGCCTCCATGAATTCTCCTTCTCTGCAGGTTGCTTCTGTTTGTATGGCTGCTTTATGGTTTATATTTTACAGCAATAATGTTGCACAAAGCATTATAGCTAGATAAAACCTAAAGCACAACCTGTTGTAGTATACAGTAGAGTTCTCCTCGCTGCTGATTGGTTGCAGGTTCTCTCAAGGTGATGCTAAGAGCGATGTCACGTGTTCACGTCGAGCGGGTGACGAGGCTTCCGACAGTGGCAGTTCCATCACATCAGAGCCACCGCAGGCTCTGATGTGATTGAATACAACTGTGTGTGTGTGTGTGTGTGTGTGTGTGTGTGTGTGTGTGTGTGTGTGTGTGTGTGTGTGTGTGTGTGTGTGTGTGTGTGTGTGTGTGTGTGTGTGCGCGTGTGCACTGTCTCGTGGTGGTATCACCACTTTGAGGTGTACATCTCACTATGTCACAGGATTGGAAATATATTTGGAAATTGATGTCCTTGCCCCTACTGGCAGCACACACACAAAGTTTGACACTGATCGATGTACAGTACAGTAGTAATTTGTGAGTTTACGCACGCACGCATGGTTGGTTGACGTTTGCAGTTGCATACCTGTATAGGGCATAGCATTTTCTGGTTCCATCCAGACCCAATTCGTTTTTTCCCTTAGAGATTTCAAAAAATAGGCCATTTATATCAATTATTTTAAGCCTAGAATCAATCCATCTAGGATCCTGGTGAATCATGACCATAGAACCTTTGATTCTGTGAAAAAAATAAAAGGGCAAAACAATAGTATTTATTAAATATAGTATATCACCACAGAATCAAATGTTGTGGGTAATCCTTTTCATCATTACTAGGCAAACATTGTTTGGCACTAACAGCCAAGTTTCAATATCAATGTTTAGCTGCTCAAATGTCCTCTTGTAACCCTTTTTTTGACAATAGTTACCACTATGTACACTTATTGTACACTCTATCACTGGCCCACAGCACATGCACATGTCCTGTTGCGTGAAATGTGAGTCCTGAGTACAGTACGGGCATGTGCATTTGTGACTCTCAGTACCATTATCACCATGTTAATGTCCGCTTTGACCCGGGGTGTGTTTGGGTGCTTTCACAACCATGGTAATGAGTTTGGATGGTATCTGTCTCTCACTCTCGCTCTCTCTTTCTCTCTACTCTGGTGACTCATTTCCGTAATCCCTCCTTTATGTAGAGATGTGCTCCAATCCCTCTGGGGAGACACCGCTTGCCACAGCCTCAAATTGACATAAAGTGGCATTAACTCCTATTGGACCTTCAGCCTGCGGTCAGACCCTGACATCAGCACTTCATCCCTGTGATGAACGTCTCTTCCCGGGTTAAAACACCCTCTACGAACACCACGGAGGATCAGAATGCTGAATCATGAAGGTGCTGGCCTTATTGACATGCCTCAGGGAGTAGAGTGGTCAATCTCATTAAGGGGCCAGCAGAGTGACGGAGATGATTGGCGGTGGTGGGTAATGCCATAATAATGCTGTTAGGCTGATGTTGGTCGTTATCTGCCACGTGGTCCATGTATCATCATTGTGGTTGCATTCCTATATCTTCTGTAGACACTCGATTTCATCTTTTCACATTTCTTTTTTTGAATAGACAAGGAGAGGGATATTTTGTGATAAGTGGAAACAGATGAAACTACATTAACTTTCTATGGGGCTGCGTGGTAGAGTGGCCTCTTGGGAACCTTAGTTCAACCCCGGGCTCAACCAGAGTTAGGCGCGATTCATACTCCTATTTTAGAGCCGAATAAAAGTCGGTTCGGCGCTGTAGAGCCTACAATGTGACGTCATTTGAGGTTCGGGGGGGGGCGGGTACCGTCCTAAAGTCGGCTCTTCGGTGCTACTGAAAATTTCTGACGAGCCGAAATCATTTCGGCACTACAGCGCCGAAACAGCGGTAAAATAGGAGTATGAATCGGCCCTTAGTGTCCTTGAGCAAGATGCTGAACCCCTAATGTCTCGCGATGAGCAGGTTGGTGCCTTGCATGGTTTCCTCCAGTGTATGAATGTGCCTTGGATAAAAGCACTATAACCATTTACCATTTATGCACAAATGAGGATGTGGCTGATATAAATACAGTGGGCGCCCCTTACTTCACACAAGTGTGATTTTTATTTTCATCATCATTGATTGATTGATTGAATATTTTTATTGGACAGAAATTGCAAAACAGTACAAACTGAGTCAAACACTTTGTCTAAAAGCATTTACACCAGAAAAAAGTCCTAATGGACTCTAATGGATGATGCTGGAAGAATTGACTGGGAAAACACAAAGTGTAGAAAAAGCTTGTCCTCTGGGGTCATCTTTATCATATCCTTGTCCCCTGGGGTCATGGTTTGTCCTCTGTGTGTCCCTCCCCACACACGCACGCGCACACACACACACACACACACACACACACACACACACACACACACACACACACACACACTTACTTTATCTCCCGGTGTGATGCTGAGCTGCATGCCTCTGAGTGATTAGTGACAACCTGCTGGTACCAACACAGGCGTGAACAGTGGGACCCTGCACTGAACACGTACAGTGGGTACACACACACACGTACAGTCGTACACACACACGTACAGTCGTACACTATGTGCACAAGTGGATGTTATACAGCAGGGGTTCTCAACCTGTGGGTCGCGACCCCTAGGGGGGTCGCCAAATTATTTTAGGGGGTCCCCAAATTATTAAAACAAAATATATATATATATATATTTTGTTTTTTAATTTGTTTTTCACGATTTTTCAAAAATAGCAGACCTACAAGCTCGTAGCGCGCCACTCGGTGGCGCGCTATGAGCTTGTAGATCTGCTATTTTTCAATAGCTAAATTATAACAAGGGGGGGTGCGGGGCGGGGGTCCCGGCCAAAAACGTTGAGAACCCCTGTTATACAGTATGACACATTTTTGAACACTTTATTTGTATTTGTATTAATGTGTCAATGAATAAACATACATGTACATGACTAATTATGAGGCCGGTTTAATTCCCACCTCACTTCTGAATATTCTCAAACAATTTAGCCATGTCAAGTAAAAAAAAAAGATGAAAAAAGACACAATCACACCACAAAGAACATAAACAACTCAAGAGAAGAGCTCAAAACCCTGCCCCATCGCTTCCAGCTTCCAGCTCAGTTGGTGCGCTTGCCTTGTTGCCACATTATGCAGGACGTTGAGTGAACCAAAGCCGTTCGGAATGACTTATCCGGCTTCTTACGCCCTCTGTTACTTTAACCCCCCCACCCCACCCCCTCTCTGTCTCTGTCTCTCTCTCTCTCTCTCTCTCTCTCTCTCTCTCTCTCCTAAAGTACAATATGTGCCCCTGAGATGTAGTGGAGTAGAAGGGACTGAAAATTGGAAATACTACAGCACAGTAAAAACAAATACCTCAACACTGTACTTGAGTAAATGTATTTACATTACACCACTGCTTTTCTGTGAGCCTTTCTCAGGAAGTGTGTGCCTTGCTTGTGAAGCTGTTATCAAGGCTATTCCTCATCTCAAGCCTTGCTGAAATAGGCTCCCCAAAGGGTCCATTTGATCCCATTTTAAACACTGGGGATTTCACAGTGAATTGTATTGGGTGGGTAGGAAGGGGTGTGAGATGATGACACATGAATTGTTGGGTGTGCTGTGGTGCACTGACTCCATCCTGCTGTGCAGAGCATATGTCAGGTTCTGCACCCGCCTGTTGACAGAATGCTTGAGATCATGTAGAATGAACCTGCACTGATCATCAGTGTGATATGTGTACGTAGGGCTGTCACGATTTAGGCCTGACCTCAACATTTAAAAAAAATTCTTCTAAATCCTCCAGTTTTCTGAAATAAATATTTTCACGATTTTTCAAAAATAGCAGACCTACAAGCTCGTAGCGCGCCACTCGGTGGCGCGCTATGAGCTTGTAGATCTGCTATTTTTCAATAGCTAAATTATAACAATGTTTAAAACACCAAAAGGGGTTCCCGCCCAAAATGGGTTAACTGTCCTTTTGCGCAGATCACGCAAACCTCAGCAAAAAGAAAAGGACAATATCGATGGCCTCCAACTGTAGGGCTGTCACGATTTAGGCCTGACCTCAAAATTAAAAAAAAACATCTTCTAAATCCTCCAGTTTTCTGAAATAAATATTTTCACGATTTTTCAAAAATAGCAGACCTAGAGTACAAGCTCGCAGTGTGCCACTCGGTGGCGCGCTATGAGCTTGTAGATCTGCTATTTTTCAATAGCTAAATTACAACATAATGTTTAAAACACCAAAAGGGGTTCCCGCCCAAAATGGGTTAAGTTGGTGATTCATTGTCAAATACTGTAATTGCGATTAACAATTTATTTATTATTATTATTTAACACTTCTGATGCCCAGGACGTCCACACACGTCTTATCAAATAAGGACGTGTGCTATGGAAGTGTGGGAAGTGGGAACGTCTTTTTTATCGATATAAAACGGGAGCGACCTGTTTGGGTGCGTGCGCACCCATTACTTCCTTGTTTACGGCCCGACAAAAAAACCTATTCTCTCTGTATCTACGCTGCTTCTGCACAGATTGATCATAACGCTGATGTTCTGTTTTAATTTCTGACTTCATGATGCATCTCGGTTACAATATTTACACCTCTAAAGAGAGATCAGACATACTAGCGATGTAGTAATGGAAGATTTTGCTTCATGTTCTTTGGGGGAAAGGGAAGGCGGGCGTTTTCAAAATACAATCTCCATCAGCTTGACACTCTTTTTTGAATGTATAAAACAAAATACATACATACATGGATGCACCTGGGACGTATCCTCAGTGATGTATCCCAAGGTCATAGGGGTTTCGGGTCTCCCAACATCATACCCCTCACTCAGGTGACCCAGCCGGGGTGATCAAGTCCCGACTTACGTCCCAGTAGCTACCCTCGATCAGTCCCATTAGGGAAAAACCAGGGCCACACAATCCGTTCCTCCTGAACTACTCTGCCGGGACTGGGAGGTACCATTCTGGCGCGTGGAAGGACTAGGCTCTGTGGGTTGACTCCTGTCCGGGCCCCTCCTACGTCTCACCAGGTCCACTCTTGCTCTCACCAGGTCAGGCCCTGTGCGTTGCACCATGACTCCCAGCACCAGGCACTTTATTCAGGAATGAATATCTTTCACCATGGAAACGATTATGACAAAATCATTGCGACTATCTCAAATAATTGCAATTAGGTGTCATCATTGGTGTGATATGTGTGCAAGTACACACGTGTGTGTGCACGTGTGCCTGCGTGCATGCGTGCGTGCGTGGGGTACAGTATGTGTCCATTTTAAAACCAAGCCTGTGCTCCTATAGTTTGTGTACGGGCTTGCATGCTTGTGCATGTGTGTGACTCGCTGTTGCATGTGCACACATTTGTGTGTGTGTGTGTGTGTGTGTGTGTGTGTGTGTGTGTGTGTGTGTGTGTGTGTGTGTGTGTGTGTGTGTGTGTGTGTGTGTGTGTGTGTGTGTGTGTGTGTGTGTGTGTGTGTGTGTGTGTGTGTGCGTGCATTGTAGATTGTGCGTCTGTCAACTCTAGCACACTCTGCAGTCCTGATTCCTGACGTGGTTGATTTGGTCGTCAGTCAGTCAACATCAGTATGGTGGAACACAGCTCTCTCTCGCTGTCTCTCTCTGTGTAAATTTAACCAAATGGACCCGGAAGGGTCAGTGAGGATGTTGGTGCGTACTGTCTGACTGTGACCTCACCTCACCAACACCCTGTCATAGACTCTTGCCCTGACTGCAGTGTCCTTGCAGTGACTTCCTTGTTGCTTTGCATTGTTGTCACGTACTGTAGGTTATGCTGCAAAATCCAAGGTGTGGATTTTATCGTATCGACGTCAGAGATTATCATGTTTTTGTATTGGTTTTAGGCAGGGTCAAATGGCATAATGACTAAATTGGGAGAGAAATTACTGATTGTCCTAAATAAAAAATAAAAATCACGAAATTAGGTGCTCATCACTTCTTTATACAAACATGTTTGCTTGTTTGTTTAAAGTGCTCTAACAAACATTAGAAAGTCCATGGACTTGGCTGTATACTCTTTTTCTTTAAAGTGCCGTAAACAAATAGCTGCCACAAACTTAGCTGCCATAAAACTGGATAATGCAACGTCCCTGCTCTTCAAATGCACCCTCTTACATTGTGGAATTTAAAAACAAGCAGCATATTTCCTCTCAAAACAGCAGACAAAATATAAGAGCCTCCCATTATATAATTAGTCAACTCGTTTTATCTTTTAAGTCTACTACTTACAGGAAGTAATTAGAAGCGCATGACACACCATAGCTCACTCGTAACTGACGCTATGAAAATAATTGACCAAAAAAAAAAGAAAAGACAAACGGCTTGAATAAAATAACTTGCGTCGACTGAGGGGCTCATGATTGGGCATGGTGGGTGGGCATGGCGGGTGGGCATGGCGGGTGGGCATGGCGGGTGGGCATGGCGGGTGGGCATGGCGGGTGGGCATGGCGGCCCACCACACAATAATGTATAGGGGAAACACTGCAGTGTAATTCAGGGGTGCTGTGGATGAAAACGTAACCCAAGTCAAAAACCTTGAGAATTGAGGTCTGATTGCTGGTGACTGTTTTCCACGACTTGATCACTGACACTGACCATCGTACATTTTCAATCATTCTTTGACTCTTTAGTTTAAAAATCACACCCGTGTGAACTGAGTGGTGTAATATAGCCTGTCTGACGTAATTAAATCATGTCTGACGTAATGAAATCACACCCGGGTGAACAGGGTGAACATAGCAACCATGCTCATTTTTTCTGCACTAACAAAGCCAGTTGTAGGAGTGGTTTACACCACTCAACAAAAAATGAGCAGTGCCTAACCGCATAAATGTCTGGCCATGTGTCTGTGTATGTATGTCTGTCTGTCTGTCTGTTTGTTTGGAGTACGAACAGCTGCAATGACCTAATGTGGCACTGTTGAGCGGCCTAAAAGGCCATTGACACAGAGCACTATAACTATAACTGCAGCCAGCCAGCGGTGTAGTTGAGCAGCTTGTACCGCTCAGTTCACACAGGTGTGATTTTTCTACTTTAAACCAGTGGACTCTCTCCTTTGTTGCAAGCATTGAACCATGTATGCAACACCACCAACGCAACACCATACGATATGCATTTTAGCCATGTGTGTAACTAAGTTCCCCAAGGCAATGCATTTCAAATCCACTCAGATGACAAAGCCATTAGCTTTGGTCTATAGATCGTCTAAAATGGATGAATGACTCATACAGATTTAATGGGGTGATGGCCTCAAAAGAGAAGTGATTTAAGAATGTGTTGTCTATGACAGCCTTGCATAAAAGCTGTGTACGTGTGTTTCCTGTGCATGTGTGTGCTCGCGTGTGCATGAGATAGTTGCATAAGAGTCTGTTAGAACAGTGGTTCCCAGACGTTTTAGAACCCACACTATAGTGAAAGTAGCAGATCTACAAGCTCACAAGTTCTTAAACATTTATTTTCTAATTAATTATTTTATTGCTATCTAACGCTTATAAACGTAGCTAGGCTAATGGGACCTATTTATGCCAGCTACGCGTATAAGCGTATAGACAACCGTTTAATCCATATACAGCAGGGTTCCCCAATAGGCGGCCCGCGGGCCATATGCGGCCCGCGAAGCGCCCCCTTGTGGCCCCTGGAAGATTAAAAAAAAACAAAAAAAAAGGTTTTTTGTTTTGTTTTGGGGGGGGGGGGTGTCCCTGATATAAATGGCATTAAATGGGGGTCAGTAGCGTATGCATGTCAAACTGGGCACCCCCTCAAGGACCACTGGTGGTCCCCGGACCACTGGTTAGAACAATTATTAATTAATGAATGAAAAAATAAAAAACCAAATTTTTCGCGCGTGCGGACTCGGCCCCCAGCCTGGTTCCCTAGTCAAAATATGGCCCTTGAGGAAAATTAATTGGGGGACCCTGATATACAGTATGAACGCGCTGTCCGTCTGTTTACCTTTTAGCATTGCTCCGGCTAGTATAGACCTCCTCCTTCACCACCAGCGATGCGATTTTTAAATCCAGCTCCGTTGAGCCTCCATTATAACAGGATTTTCAAAGCGCCGTATCTCCAAAGGTTCGAGAGCTGTCCATGGTGCGCCGCCGCGCACCTGACAATCGTAAATCATTTTTGTACCGTTTGTACCGGATCGTTGAGAAAATGTAGCTGGTTGTACTGCTAGCTAAAGGCTGTGGGCTAAAGGGAGTGGTGTTGAACTCCTCCCGGGGGCCCCCACCTTCCTGTTTAACCCGGAAGGACAACAAGCTCTGTATAATGGGAGCAGACGGCCGGCATGTCTGCAGTAACAGCATGCTAACACTAGGGGCAGCAATGGAATGGCAGTTAATGGAATTTCTTAAGATTCTTCTTAGATTTCTGAAATGACTGAAAATAATAATAATTGAATTTTGTTTTTAATGTATACGTACACACTGAGCCAGTGTATGGGAACCAGTGTGTATCTGCAGGTGTGTGTCTGCTGTATTGCAACTGAGCAGTACAAAAACAATTACTGTTGCAACAACACTGCAGTTATTGATGGTGTAGTGTAGTTTTTCCGCCAACAATTAACTAGATTCAGAAACCAAAGTCGATAGCTACTCTAGAGAGATGGATAGTTGATTGCACCATCGGGTGACAATCTGTTGACTAATGGAGATACAGTACAACCCCTGCAAGGTTCCTTGTCATAGAGACATCCAGTGTTGGAAAGTACATACATTTACTTACGTAGGTAATAAGTACTGCACTTAAGTACAATTTAGAGGTATTTGTCCTTTACTTGAGTATTCCCAATTTTCAATACTTTAACTTTAGTTACTATTTTCTAGATTTCGATTATTATTACAAAACATACACTAACCACTTCAGCCCTAAACATTTCTGCCAATAAATAGCCGATCTACAAGCATACAATGTGTCGCATTGTGAGCGCATGGTGATCTTGTAGATCTGCTATTTTCTAAAGATTTGTGAGTGTACTGTGAGTACCTTACTGTTGGCACTTTAAGTCTATTTTTACTCAAGTACATTTTGTTTGTCATGTTTATTTCGAATATGCCAAAAAAACAGAAACAATTCCTTGTATTTCACATCACAAGGAAAAGCAAATTGAAATAAATAGTTAAAATATAGCAAGAAGAAATAAAAGGAAAAATGAAAAAAAAGAAAGAAATCTAAGCATATCCGACTTTTTTCCAGACTTTTACTTGTAATAGAGTATTGCTATTTTGCACTTTTACTAAAAAAAGTTAAAAATAGGAGTACTTTTTCCACCACTGGTCTGTTCCTTGCCTCTCGTAGTCTGACCCCTATCTATCTATTGCTGCATCTCTTCTCTCACATCCACACTTACACCTGACCTCTAAATTCTCCACCGCTATAGCTAGCTCACTTCCTTTCTGTCATCTCCAGCCCCTCCCATATTCTTCCCTCCCCGTCCAATCAGTGCTCTTCTGTTGCCCAACCCTCTCTCTCCTTGCACTGCCCACCCCACGTACTGTACCATTGCACTCCTCTTATTCAGGGGTTCTCAACCCGTGGGTCGCGACCCCTCGGGGGGTCGCCAAATTATTTTAGGGGGTCCCCAAATTGTTTTCAAATATTTTTTAAAATTTTATTTTCACGATTTTTCAAAAATAGCAGACCTACAAGCTCGTAGCGCGCCACTCGGTGGCGCGCTACGAGCTTGTAGATCTGCTATTTTTCAATAGCTAAATTATAACATAATGCTTAAAACACCAAAAGGGGTTCCCGCCCAAAATGGTTTAAGGTTATTGTAGCAGTCAATTTATATTGGGGGTCGGGGGGGGGGGGGGGGGGGGGCGGGGGTCCCGAGACATTGCCAAAGCATTTCCGGGGCTCCCCGGCCAAAAACGTTGAGAACCCCTGCTCTTATTGACCAGTCCCCTCAACATTCAACTTTATGATCATTTGCCTCCCTCTACTTTGCATTTCTTCTCTCTCCTTCTTTCCTCGTCTTATACTGTCTTGCCTCAATCTCTCTTCTTCACTCTCATTTTCTTCCTCTCATGCTGTCTTGATTGATTGATTGATTGATTGATTGAAAAATGTATTAACAGTTTGCAGAATTACAGTACATTTCAAGCACAAACTCGATACAAAGGCTGTTAACTGTGAGTGGACGACCCAATTAAGCATTACACTTGTTTCCAATAGGGTCCACAATGTTCAATTCATCAAAAACATTTAGAGACGTACAAATAGACACTTCTATATAGACAAAGGACAGACTCAAAGGACACTCCCATCCTCCCTCATTGCCATACCCTCCCATCATGGGTTAGCCACTCACACCCTCATGGTCATAGTAGGGAATATATTGGCCCAGAGGGACTCGGTGGAGTCATTGACTATGCAGCTGAGTGCTTTGTTTTAGTCGTGCAACACGCGACTCTCAGACACGTTGGCTCCTATCACCTTCATACCCCCTCCCCCACTCTACCTCTCTACACCCCTCTATAAAAGGGTTATTATTATACACGTCATTCTAGTGGTTAAATTCATGTTCTGTCGGTATCGTATAACGGTGTCATGTGCCGGAAATAGCCAATCTACAAGCTCACAAGGGCGTCGCATCTCTGACACCTTGTGTGAGCTTGTAGATCATCTCTTTCCAATGCGTGAATCACTTTCTTTTTCACCGCAAATATTTGCTCTGAACTATGCTTTAAGTGCCTTCCCTTTGGACGAGAAAAGCACTAATGTGGCTCTTGTCTTAGTATAGGTAAGGTTGCAATTGGCATTTAGTCCCAGGACAAATTATTCCGATAAACAGTACTATGGGCGAGGGAGCTCAGCATAGATAAGAGTATCATCTCGGCATGGAGTGATGATGTCACAGGGCCAGCTCTACCCAGCATGCTCCTTGAGTACACTTCTGCAGTGCTCATGAATATTACAAGAGAGAGAGAGAGAGAGAGAGAGAGAGATGGGGATGTTGAAAGAAGGGAGAGCAAAGGGAGTGGAATGGAGGACTGAAGCTGCTATACAGTAGCTTTTGTGAATCATGAGTCCAGGTCTACAGCACTTCAATCATTCCCTTTGTGTCTCCACCACCATCCTCCTGGAACCATTGAAAAGCTTCAAAGCAGAAATATCCGCCGATGTACAGTCAAGTCACATGACGAAGATACAGCACATATGGGAACACTAGAATCTCGCACGCCTGCGGCGCGGTCGTGTCTAACGCCACGTGGTCTGTGTTGTTGTTGTTGTTTCAATGTGAATATCGTGTGTCTGAGTGAGACACACACACAAACCATACATTTTAAATTTGAACGAAGGCAGACAGTGATTTGTCTTTGGCCACTGACCATGTTTTGTCCGTGCTAGGCAGGTTGTGTGGGTGCTCCCGACTTTTCTTTTGTTCGATGCGTTACAGAAAAGGCTCTTTCACACTTTCACTTTCAACAAAGATCGAGAGAGCTGCAAATGCTAGGTGTAGGAAAGGCACGCTGTGATTGGCCAGTAGTCGCAGACCCCACAACGCTGGGTTGAAGACACCCAGGTCAAGACAGTGGCATATCACGGCGCATATGCCACGCTCTAATGACTTGGCCACCAGCGCACAAAGTAATTTGCATTGTGCTTATTTGCATTGTGGGCGTGGAATTCTCTCAAATTTAATAATAGATGGGAAGACGCCTGGGATGTTTCCATTGTCAAACATGGAATAGGAAGTCATCGACATTGAGGACCTCCATGACATATTTGTTAATTGCAACCTACAGTCGCGTGACATCACGCGCCTCACATATGGTTGTTTTGATTGATTGATTGAAAATTGTATTAACAGTACATTTCAAGCACAAACTCAATACAAAGGCTGTTAACTGTGAGTGGACGACCCAATTAAGCATTACACTTGTTTATAACAGGGTCCACCATGTTCAATTCATCAAAACATTTAGACACTTCTATATAGACAAAGAACAGTACAGGAATTCATCATAATGGAGGTAAAAAGGGAAAAGAAACATATACAGTGAGGGGAAAAGGGGGGGGGGGGGGGGGGGGGCGGTGGGGGGGGATTCAGATTCTACGGGGGCCAGTTTCGAATTGCAGCCATCCGTAGGTGCCCTTTGAGAGCGGTTTTGAAGGAGTCAAGGGATTTGCATGTCTTAATGACTGTTGGTAGGGCGTTCCACATTTTGGTGGCATAGGAAATAATTTAGTCCCTTGTTTGTGCCGAATCTGGGTTGAACATGGTTCGTTGCACTCCCTCTGGTGTTGTGGGTGTGGACTTCGTTAACATTAAGGAAGTATCTACACAGGTACATGGGTATCTTGGTGGAGTGTCGAATCTTGTGGACCAGACCCATTGCAAGATGCTGTACTCTGTCGCCGACCCTAAGCCATGCCAGTCTGTCAAAGTGGGCAGGGGTGAAATGGATTGTCAATCCATTTCTCCGTTCTCCGCTCCTTTGAGGTATTTTTTGTCACTGTACACATTTGCACATAATGTGAAATGTTTCCTCTGCTTTAACCCATCCTAACTGAAAGGAGTAGTGGGCACTATTAATACGACTGGAGAGAAAAGTGTCCCTGAGCTCAGGGACACTTTAACACACAGACCGGGGCCAGGGACCTTCTGTTTCTCTCTTATCCACTCATCCATGGAGGCCCCGGGTTCATATGAGTAATGACATCCATAGCAATAAGGATCCATCGCAATAAAGATCATCATACATAAAATGCTGGAAATGGAAGGAATTTTACTGTGCACATACAAAGTAGGAGGCTATAGAGCGTCGCAGTCCCGCCTCCTACCCTGGACCAGGAAATGAAACCCAATGCATTTTTCCCATAGACATTTCTTAAAGTATTTATTTAAAGACGGTTACGCCACGGACAAAGCCAACTCGAGTCGTGACAACTCATGACAACACAAACAATATTTTGGACCAAACAAATAATTACAAAGAAGAAAAACAACAAAAAAAGTGTTGTAACCTGCCGTTTTTGTCTTCTTTCTAATTATTTGCTTGGTCCAAAATATTGTTTGTGTTGTCATGAGTTGTCACGACTCGAGTTGGCTTTGTCCGCCGCGTAACCGTCTTTAAATAAATACTTTAAGAAATGTCTATGAGGAAAATGCATTGGGTTTAATTTCCTGGTCCAGGGTAGGAGGCGGGACTGCGACGCTCTATACTATACATATATAGGCCATACTAACTATATACAGTATATTGTATGTCTGTGATATAAGTAAAAGTGATATAATATGGAAATGATAAATGGTTAGGCAACCATTTGTTTTAATTGGTGTATGCTTCAAATCTATCTCACGCACACACCCGCACGCTCGTATGCGCACACACATGCACACACACACACACACAATGTGTCTACAATCTACAATTCTTAACAAAATTACTTTCAAAAAGAATATCAAGATATACCTTGCCAATTTGCCAAGTACATAACTGTGAACTGTGATTTGCGAATTTGTTCTTTTGATTTATAATGTGAATTTGTTCTTTGTATTTGTTTTTATTTTGTTCTGTTTTTTTATTTTAAATTGTATTTTTAGTTGTACATTTGTATTGTATTTGTTTTATTCAGGACCCCAGGAAGACTAGAGGCTCAGTCATGTGTCTCTAATGGGGATCCTTCAATAAACATAAACATAAACACACAGGTAGTGTGACTCACCAGGTAGCTGGTGAGTCTGTGCCAACCAGGGTGGTGCAAACAAAGGGATGACTGAAGCATAATGTGATGTGCGTGCGTGCATGCGTGCATTTTGTGCAGGTGCGCATACATATGTGACCAGATTTGACTGAGAGCCTGCCATCGCGCAAATTACAGCTTTTCACCAGAGGAGAAAAACACAGGCAGACTCTTCACATACTAGAGCATGTCTGAAATAAATGTCAGAGCTGAAATCGACATGAAATAAATGCCCAAACATGTAGCTAGGTGTAATGTTAGAGACCACAGAAGTGAACCTTTCAAGCCTGTTTTCTCAACTCGCTGTTTTCTGCAAGACATCACTCTATAAGCCATATCTCCAAAACTGGTGGGTCAAACTGAACAACCAATATGTCAATTTGAAGCTATGATTCCCTGCTTTCATATGACATGAAAAAACGAAAATTCAAAAAAATCCAATGGCAGCCCCTCAGTCAAATTTAGTCACATATTTACTTATTCAGCACTTTCATGTACAGTACACCCAATCTCCCAAGTCCCCAAATTTCACCGCGCTGAAGTACAGTAGGTGTGTGTTTTTATGTGTTCATTATGATTCGACAGAGATCGTGCGCATGTGGGTGGGCAGGCCGCAGGCAGTTAGACTGCAAGTAAGGGAATAAAGTACAGCTTCGATTGTACTGGATTTCAGAAGGCAGCGGCCTGACATAATATATAAATATTTCAGATGCTCCATTTTACCACGGGGCAAGACAACAGGAAGATCCTCATTTTGATGTGTGTCATAATTTTTTCATGGAGGAATTCGGCCCACTGAAAAAAAGAATTAGGGAATTATATATATATATACAGTATACAGTATATAGTCACACACACACTCTACAAAACTGTGGATATTGCATTGTGGCTATTGATGCCTTCCTGTTCTTTGGACTCTGAGAGCACATAATAGTCACGTTTGTCCTGGCCTGACATGGATTTCTCTGTACGGCATGCGTGGGACTGCGTGAGTGCTCATACACATGGCCCCAGGGAATACTCTATACTATTCTGAATGGCCGGAGGGATGTGCATTATTTTCAGATAACCGCACACACCACTGTCTCACTGTTGTAAATTAATAAACGACCAAATAGTTTTCTTTGCACCCTATACTTAAGTGACCATTTACCCTACAATTTACCCAAGCATCTGTGTAATTTATTCACAGCCATTCAAAAATAGCAGATATACAGGTACTGTACAAGCTTGTAGATCTGTTTTTTTGGAATTTCTTTGAAAATAACTACTGATTTAGAAGACATTTGAAGAATCGGCCTCAATTTACAATTTACAATTTAGGCATTTAGCAGACGCTCTTAATCCAGAGCGATTTACATTAGGCAAGAACAAAAGTATGGGAATACATCACATATATAAAATGCATTTATCAAGAAACATGCGTAAGCTAAGAACGTAACTAGAACATATCTATATAATGACACTATACATATAAACTATAACTAGAACATATCTATATAATGACACTATACATTATAACCTATACATATATACTATACTATGCTATACATATGTACTATGCTGTGCTATGACTACATACAATGCAATTATTGTGCTGTCTACATGACATGCTATAAGTCTGTTTCAAATGCTATCTAAGTCTAAAAAGTGCTATCTAAGGGGGTAGGATAAGTGCTGGGTGCGTGGGACGTGTGGAGCGTTGTCCCGGCGTTTTTAGTGAGGGTACTTCCTCATATCTTAAAGGGTTAAGTGAGCATTTAGCCTGTCGTTTAGTGTTCATGCTTTACTCTGCTAGCGTTACTCAGTTCACAGTTTCTCTGGATAAGAGCATTGGGTACAGTAAATGCCTAAATTGCATATTGCACTTCACTTAATTCACGGTTGTTTAAGCGAAGATTTTGCCACAAGCTTTCCTTAACTTTAAACCATGTTGGCAAACACTAACCCTCTGCTTCACTTGGGTTTTTTTTGTCCTCACAGAGTGTATTGTTTAATGATGGCTTGTCATGGATTTTCTCTTACATACTGTAAATGTCACATGTTGGGTGCACACACACACACACACACACACACACACACACACACACACACACACACACACACACAGAGAGACGTCTTGTCATCCATCAATATTTGATCAAGTCTGAATCTCTATTGCCTGCTGGAGTTATTGATTTTTCATTCTGCAGCCTGTAACTTCATCTTATCAGCCATGTATGGCCTTGGACTGTTTCCCTTCAAAAAGAACACCTCCCTTTTCTAAGAAGGGATTCTAAAAATATCTCTTTTTTTTATATCGTGCTGCTAATTACCGGTACATCAATGTTTTTATTTCTTTGCAGGTTAGGGTTAGGGTTGGGCATTGTTAATGGTCCAGGATTTATTGTCCTAAGGGGAAATTTGTTGTAGACTCGTACGGTATCTGCTGTTAAAAATACACTGACAATCCCCTGTGCAATTACAACTGCAGACTCACTCCCAATGTTCCACCGTACCATAGACTTACCTCTTGTCTAGCCCGTAGCACTTGCCGTAGCACTTGCCCTAGCCTCGGCGACCTTCCAACCTTATGCAAAGGCTAAACTTTTAATTTAGATAGCATGTTATAAAGACGGATGCCAGGTTTGTCTATTGTTGACCAGGCATCCTATAGTTTCAATGTGAAGACTATTGATTTCGTTTTTGGATATTGTACGGTTAGACTGACTTCCTAGATTACTATTTCTATGCATTCAATATAGTACCTTGTTTTGTTCTTGCTTAATCGCTCTGGATTAAATGCGTCTGTCAAATGCCTAAATTGTCTAAAATGATGCATCCATACATCCATCTTCAACCGCTTATCCGGAGTCGGGTCGCGGGGGCAACAGTTCCAGCAGAGAGCTCCAGACTTCCCTCTCCAGAGCAACATTAGCTATTTCATCCTGGGGAACCCTGAGGGGTTTCAAGTCCAGTTTGGAGAGATAATCCCTCCATCTCCTTGGTCTGCCCGGGGGTCTCCTTCCAGTGGGATGAAAATCCATAATCTGTATACGAGTAGAGAGAATCTGATCAAACGGACCTGACATATCAGGTGCCGTCCTGGGACTCCAAAGCCTGTTACCCATTACCACGTTATCTGCCTCTCTGCCAAGGTGATGTTTTATTTATAATAGAAACCTCAAGGCGAGAAAGAGAGAACTGCTGAGTGGAACGACTGAAGAAACACTGACGACCAAATTAACCACAATAAATATAGATGTTGTGTCGCCATTGTCAGGAATTCCATTTTCCATTTTCTGGAATGCCACCAGATACAGTTCACTGCCAGTGTTACAGTAAGGTCTGGTTGTCCAGCCTCCAGGCATTGTTTTACTGAGGGTGTGTGTGTGTGTGTGTGTGTGTGTGTGTGTGTGCTTGTGTGCATGTGTGCGTGCCCGTGCGTGCGCGCAAGTGGGAGTTTTGTTAACCCAAGAGTGTTCATTTCCGTGTGTGTGTGTGTGTGTGTGTGTGTGTGTGTGTGTGTGTGTGTGTGTGTGTGTGTGTGTGTGTGTGTGTGTGTGTGTGACACACAAGACAGAAGGAAAAAAAAGAAAAAACACAGACAGCTCAGCTCAGACACGTTGTGGAACAAGGACACAGTTATACACATATACCCAGTACATCGAACCAAACAATAAAATACAAAAATAATATACAAATATGGACATATTCAGTTTGGTGCTTGAAAGTCTACATGGGTTAACAACTCCCCAGAGAAAATAAAATAAAATCAAGGTTATTGGTATCGCTTCTGTCCAGGAACCCTATGATCAAGGTGGTGGGTTCTCCCTATTTAAAGCTAATCTTATTCAATAAATGCAATTGGAGTCTAATCGCCAAAATAATCTTCTGCTATAAACGTTTGCCAAAATATTGGTTGAGATCTACATGCTACTATTTATTGGTTATGATTGGTTCAGGCTACGTCGCAACGCAATGGCCGACGGCCCATGTCAGGACAGTTTTTCGATGATGTGTTCTCCTGACTATCTTTCATATGAGGCTGGCCTTCCTCAGGCTGCCTGTGATGTTGGTGTGATGTTTTTTGTTTGTTTGTTTTACTTCAAAATGTCAGATTTAAGGAACCCTGGCATCCCAGCTTGGGCTAGTATTTTGTCATGATACTGTAGGTGGAAAAATATATACCAGTAAGACGCCTGACGGCAAGAAGCGTGCACGCATCCGCCTGAGTGACAGCAGATTGCTGGGCGAGCGCTGGCGCTTTGGAATGGGGGGTCAGATCAACATATCTGCCTGGGTGACAGCAGACCGCTGGGCGAGCGCTGGCGCTTTGGAATGGGGGGTCAGATCAACATATCTGCCTGGGTGACAGCAGACCGCTGGGCGAGCGCTGGCGCTTTGGAATGGGGGGTCAGATCAACATATCTGCCTGGGTGACAGCAGACCGCTGGGCGAGCGCTGGCGCTTTGGAATGGGGGGTCAGATCAACATATCTGCCTGGGTGACGGCAGACCGCTGGGCGAGCGCTGGCGCTTTGGAATGGGGGTAAGATCTTAATTGTCGGGCCTGTTAAGAACTCTAGTTTTCGCCGGCTGCCGGGCACTAATAACTTTGGGGCAGGCCCGTTAGAGTTTTCATTCTCTGCCCGAACCCGGCCCGACCCGGCCCGACATTTTCGGGTAGGGCCGGGCCCAAAATGCACGATAATTAGTCGGGCCGGGCCGAGCCTCGGGCTCTGTGATTTTCCGTGATTTTTTATTTTTTTATTTTTATTTTATTATAACAAAAATAACAATTCTGTTGTTTGTGTAATGTAGCCTATTTATTTAATATGAAGAGGGCTGAGCTGGTGAATGTTGGCGATTAACTTTTACAGTTTAGGCGATATACTATTATGTGACTGAAGGAGGAGGAGGCGATGATCAGCAGCAGCGCAGCGCACCAAAGTGACAGAATAGAACGGTGGTTGTTGAACTTGCTACCGCTGGCTGGCCTCTGGTTTGCCAACCAAATGAGCTGCTTACTGCTCAGCATCAACTATATAACTTAAGTCAACTTGCCATATGCTTAAATGTTTTATAAGACCATCGATTAATCCGCAATAGCTCGTTTTGGAAACGTCGGGGCTTAACGAGACACTGCTGTCTCGTTGAACCCAGCTGGGTGAATAAGCTAAATTAGGCTACCTAATCAACGTGGTCACCACGGTAAATGCTCCATATAACTATGAAAGCGCCTGCATACACGTAATATAGTTACATGATGACCAAGCAATGTTACAGTCACACTGTAGGCTACAGCTATTTGGTTTACAAATCGTATCGCAGCGCGCTGTACAGCTATTTAATTTCCCCATCGCATCGCAGCGCAGCGCGCCTCGTTGTGTGCCCACTGCCCAAAATAAAAGATCTGCAAGCTGTCGACAGACTCGACACGCCATCGAGCGGCATGTTGATGGTTTGTATGTCTGTTATTTTGGTTAGGCAACGCACATTACGCGTGGTATGTGGGTTTGAGGCAATGATTATGTAAACGATGTAACCTAGTAGATTATAGCCAAGTTGACATTATTGTCATAATATTGTATAGCTCTGTTCGGGACTGTTGCACAACGGTGAATGATGACAAAGTTGCACTTTGTTAACGGGACAGTAGCCTATTGGACATAATTATTACTGCGTCACTTCAGAGGATCGCTGCTACTTTGATTCAGAAGATGTTTACTCACCCCTGGAAATTGCTGGAAACCATTAGAATGTTGGAAATGGAACATTATCAGCCAATTAACGTGAGTTACATAAATCCTTTATTTCGGCGACTAGACTATTAGTGCGTTCTCTAACTTCTCTGACACGGTCGTCTCAATAATCCACGGGGCCGCGCGGCCATATAGTGGCATTTTTCTTTTTCCTTTTTTTCTCTTTTTTTTCACTCGGGCTTTTTCGGGCTTTCGGGCCTGACATTATAGTAATTGTTAGGGTCGGGCCGGGCCTCGGGCCGACCCAGTTAGGGTAGGGCCGGGCCTTAATTTTCAGGCCCGATGAGAACTCTAAGGCCCGTCTAGAGTTTAAATGGACAGTTATCCGTCAAAAGGGAGACATCAAAGAGGAAGGATGGATGGGGAAGGATCAACATACAGTATGGAATGTCAGAACAGGTCAGCTCCATATATGGAAATCTAAGGGTTTACGGTTTGAGGTCAGATGTAGAGTTGCTGGCCAATATTGATGACATCAGGGATCTCCATATATGGGCTTAATATGTCACGTGCTCCATCCCTGATGATGTCACGTGATGTCACGTGCTCCATCCTTCATGATGTCACGTGCTCTCTCACCCCGACCAACCAACCAACACACACACTGACGGGAAATGCACAATTCCATAGTTAACTGCGACCTTTGGTCGCAATAAATTGAATTCAACTATTTCATTTCTTCTTTGTTTTTGAGTGGTGCAAAACACTCCAACAACTGGCTTTGTACCCGTGTACCCGTGTTCCCGTGTTTGTTCGCATCAAAAAAACGAGCATGGTTGCCATGGTTAGTGTGTGACGTCACTGACATAGCTGATCAGACTATATAAGACCTTTCACCACTAAGTTCACACGGGTGTGATTTTTTTTATATACAGTTGTTTTATTACATACAATTAGCTATTTTCTTTTTTATATGGTTAAGGAGAATTGAGCTTTATTCGATTTTTTTGGATGAAGTGAAGGTTTTTGGAAGTGTTCCCTATTTAGGGAATTTGTGGACTTGGTCACCAACCTATTCTGTAAGCAGCACACGTACTCCTGAAGCCTCTCATGTGTTCCCCATGTGTTTCAACATCCTGTTCATCCATGTCATCCAGATAGGCACATAGATTTCACATTAGATTGTTCCCAATGTCACAGATTAAGAGCACTTCATTGAATTTCACACGCACGCACGCACGCACGCACGCACGCACGCACGCACGCACGCACACAAACATACCTTTTATTGTCTAATGGTCTCCCTTTCTACAGTATGTTGTTTTCCTTCAGCTACATTTATGTATGCTAATGCTACGTTGATACTGCTGGGTTAAACGGCACCCCATCAATGTGACAAAACGGGGACATACTTAATTATTGTTTGTCCCGGAATGTTGACTAATAACATGTTATTATTTATAGAAAGTGTCTTGTGGTGTAGTTGATGCAGATATATACACACACACGCACACGCACACACACACACACACACACACACACACACACACACACACACACACACACACACACACACACACACACACACACACACACACACATACGGGGGGGGGGGAGCTGCCTAGTACAATCATTGCCTTTTATTTCTGTCCACTGAACAGCTGCTCTTAAACTATTGGGACTTACATTAAGATATGTCTCCTAAAAAAAGCTCCTTTAATTAGGTCTGGTTCCACCCAGGTTTATTTTCACTCGCGTACAGGAATCACACAAGTTGAACTTCACAAAGTGACAGTTCACACGTGGCTCAACAATATAAAGACTGAGGAACTCAACTACTATGATGCCCTTAAACCATTCAGGCCTGACGTCGAAATTAAAAAAAAAAAAAGTTTTCTAAATCATGACAATTTTCGGAAAGATTTGAGGCACATTTTAACGATTTTTCAAAAATAGCAGACCTACAAGTTCATAGCGCGCCACTCGGTGGCGCGCTATGAGCTTGTAGATCTGCTATTTTTCAATAGCTAAATTATAATATGTTTAAAACGCTAACGCTAACGTGACATGGATGCGTTCCAGGTCTCAATGGATTAAAGTATAGTAGCTATAAGCAATAATATGTCAAAAGTCTAATGACTTTTTTTCAGCCGGCTGTCTGAATACCAACATTTTTTACATATTATTGCTTATAGCTACTTTGAAGGAGAGAAAACTCATTCTTACGGTAATATATCCATTGATCACTGGAAAAAAACCCAACTCCATGCTGAGCGTTCCGGCCAGTCAAACACTAGGGGCTCCATTTTCGTCACCGCTAAACCCCTTATCCCTAAACTTATTTGCCTTTACTATTTTGCAAAACATTTTTGAATAGTTAAAATGGCCAGTCTACAAGCTCACAACATGTCATGTCATGTAAAAAAGGCAAAGACGTTTAGGGATAAGAGGTTTAGCGGTGACGAAAATGGAGCCCTAGATCTCTTCTTCAATTGCGCGACAATTCTGTTGTGGGATAGAACTCCACAAAGTGTTGTGACTCTGTCGCTTCCTGCTTATACGCTCCATGGTGTTTGACCGGTTTGAGCCTGCCTACCTTTCTTAAAGCCGCAGCGCCCTGTGTGTGTGTGTGTGTGTATATATATATATATATATATATATATACTGTATATATATATATATATTCATTTTTTCCTCGCCACTAACAGGGGATAAATACATTATCAGTAAAAAAACGGACTGTCCGGAACTCTCTTGTAAGCCAAAGTGCAGTAACTACGGGGGGAGATGTGCTCATATTGGGTTTAAAAGTGTTTCAACTGCTGCAGCCAAAAGAGATTTCGGCAAATAAGTGATATTACACTAATTGTAAATATGTTCTTGACGTAATTGTTTATCCCCCAAAACCATGAAGGCTAATTTGATCTTTGGCATACACAAATACAGTAAGTCTGTGAGTCCAAAAACGTAGTTACTGCATTTGGCTTTGTGCAGGGCAGTATGGGTGGGTTCCACCAAAATTCAAAGCATTGGTTGTGCAGTGTGCACATTCTGACAATTTCACAATAGATCCACGATGGGACACAAAACCGCATGTTTTGTTTAGTTTTTGTGCTGACATTATGTTTTATAAATGTAATGCCAAGATGTCCCCTTTTTTAATGCCCAGAATGATACAGAAATGCCCCCCTTTGGCAAACATCTGAGAGTTTCTGAGCCAAACATCATCCATAGACTTGGAGTAAATTTGGTAAAGTACTGGTTTGCCAGAACTTTACTTTCTGCTAAATGTAAATATCATGGCTTTAATGCCCCAATGTTCTTGCCTACCAAAATATTTAAAGCCTTGGAAAAGTCCCCCTTCTAGTGCAAAAATTGCTAAAGACCTTTTCACAAAAAAAGGAAAGAAGGTTGATGCACATACAGTACACTTATGAGGTCAAATCCTGGCATGCTTCAGACGTCTCATCATCAGTGTCAGTGTTGATGAAAGCTTGAGACGACACATTTTTGCCCCTAAAGCTAAAAGACGATTAGTTATCTTTTAGTGCAGACAGCATGCCACCGCAGCAGCATGCCATGAGAGAGGGGAAGCGCTGAAGGAAATATTACAGCATGCATAGCAGTTTGCAGTTTCTCTTGTGTTTGCTTATGCAGTATGAACGCAATAAAGCAGGGGTTCTCAACCCGTGGGTCGCGACCCCTCGGGGGGTCGCCAAATTATTTTGGGGGGTCCCCAAAATATTTAAAAAAAAAAGAAAAGATTTTTTTTTAAATTTTATTTTCACGATTTTTCAAAAATAGCAGACCTACAAGCTCGTAGCGCGCCACTCGGTGGCGCGCTATGAGCTTGTAGATCTGCTATTTTTCAATAGCTAAATTATAACAATGCTTAAAACATCAAAAGGGGTTTCCGCCCAAAATGGTTTAAGGTTATTGTAGCAGTCAATTTATATTGGGGGTCGGGAGGGGGCGGGCGGGGGTCCCGAGACATTGCCAAAGCATTTCCGGGGGTCCCCGGCCAAAAACGTTGAGAACCCCTGCAATAAAGCACAGACACAAGAAGAAAACATACTGTATTAACTCCCAAAATATCACGTGGTGTGTTGACGGCATAATCTCAATGACAACAGATCACAGATCATGTTCTCTATCTTGTGTGCAGTGCGGTATTGGCCTGGGCTTGGTTGAAATCATCTTAGCAGTAGAATGATGATGCAATACTGAGATGCTTTTTGGAAACCACACCCTGGGCTGAGGGGGTAATGAAGTGCTATTTGTGTTTTTGTGTTGTATCTTTTCTTGCATCGTGCCAGTTCCTGATTGCCGTATATAGTATCCCGGTTGGTACTAACTACAGTTCCTCTGAGGGAGAGCACCATAGAGTTAAAAAATCACACCCGTGTGAACTGAGTGGTGTAAGGTCTTATATAGACTGATCAGCTGTGGTCTGACGTAATGTCTGACGTAATGAAATCACACCCGTGTAAACTGGGTGACCATAGCAACCATGCTCATTTTTTGGTACGAACAGACCAGTGTTGTTTTCGTCGACTAAAACTGTGACGAAAAATGTTCGTCGACTACCTTTTTTCACTGACGGAAACTAATTAAAATCTAAGCTACGATGACTAAAACTAAGACTAAATATATCGACAATTTCGTCAAGAAATAAAAACTAGACTAAAATGTTAGGAAGGGACTAGTGGACAAAAGATCGAGTATCAGTCATTTTACACCTGGTTGCATGCTGAAAATAGCCGATCTACAAGCTCACAACGCGTCGCAACGCGACCCGTTGTGAGCTTGTAGATCGGCTATTTTCAGTAAGTGTAAAATCAGCCATTACGACAGCATCAAGGCCCACCAAAATACATTTTAGTCGACTAAATCAACCGTAGATTTAGTCGACTAAAATCGCATGGCATTTAGTCGACTAAAACTAGACTAACACTAACACATTCCAGGTGACTAAAATGTGACTAAAACTAAATGGAAACTATTCAAAAGACTATGACTAAAACTAAAATCTAAATTTGCTGCCAAAAACAACACTGGAACAGACAGACAGACAGACAGACAGACACGTAAACTAACAAAGCCAGTTGTAGGAGTGGTTTACACCACTCAAAAAATAATAGAGAGCGCACCGGAAATCCTATCCCATCCACTTGCATGGGGTTTCTCACCCAGCGCATGCATATTCCCTTTCCCCCCCTTCTTCCGGGTTGGAAAAGTGATGGGCGTGGCCTAATTGGGTCCTATTCATGTCATAGTTTATTTATGAACGCGCCGGGGCTCGAGTCATGAACGAGCACCGCCGCTATCGAGTACGAGCTCCGTTGTATCGTGTTATATCGCTTGTTCATGGAGTGTTCTCCCCCCCCCCCTCCCCCGAATACCCACAAATATCTGATATACAAGCTTGCAGTATGAATGCAGCACAAATCATTGTCTTTGAATCGACTAAAATATTATTGAAACACAATTGACACAAGAAATTGACACTCTCACAGCAGCTGCCTTGTGTGTAATTAAGGGATGGCCCGTAGTGTCAAGGGAGTCTTCAAGGTTAGTCTTCAAGGTGGTGGACAGGAATTTTACCCTTCGCCCTGACGTTTATGCCAGCCACTTATTTTTTCCTACTTAATTCGTCCTCACTGGTCTCCGGGATCTGATTATTACTGAGTGGACTGCACACTGTGAAATCAAGAGTGCAAAAATGGATCTCTGCACTCTCAGTGGACAGGGCAGGTGTGCGTGCGTGCGTGCGTGCGTGCGTGCGTGCGTGTGTGCGTTTGTGTGTGCGTGCGCGCACTTGTGTGAGGGGGATTTTCAAGGGGGGAAATGGTTTCAGTCATGCGGCAAGGCAGCGCAAACACACTGACATCATGGAATGAGTTTCTAGAGAGCTACTGCTGCTTATGATTCGTTTTCAGAAAGAAGAAACGTATTGGGTTAACAGGTTCAAAGGCTGGCACACTCGCACGTGCACACAGAAGAAAGGGGGGAGAGAGGTGCTACGTAGGTATAGGCTCCCTCCTCATCATCATAACGGAAGATTTATTCTCTAACCGTCCACTCCCGACTCACGCAAGAATGCATTGATCAACCGGGGTCTGTCTCTTCCAAGCTCCCGTCAGGAAACACATACTGTGGGTGATGAATGCGCACACACGGCAATCTCATTTATACACTGACTGCGGCTGTGGCTGCCGACACAGGCTTAATGTGGAAACGGTGCACTGCACGTGTACACACACACACACACACACACACACCATTGCGTGCTTAGGAGGAGAATCATCCCACGTGTCAATCATGTGAAATCCAAAATTGAAGGTCACTGAATGAAATATATATCAAGAAACTGGTGTGTGTGTGTGTGTGTGTGTGTGTGTGTGCGCGTGCGCGCGCGTGCGTGCGTGTGCGCGCGCGTGCGTGCGTGCGTGCGTGCGTGTGTGCGTGCGTGCGTGTGCGTGCCCGTACATAGATGTGCCGTTTGAGAACCCCTCATGTCCTGCCATTGGCAATTCAGTAGATTGTCAGAAACAGAACATCATCGCTGAGAAAGGGGGGCATTTGCCAAGGTGTTGTATGTTAATTCTATAGAATGCCAATGCATACTAATGTTAAGTACATTGATTCATGTTCTAATTATAATGTTCAGTAAGTAAGAAGAAATATTTATTCATGTTTGCATTCATGTTAATCAATAGTTGGTATTTTCCATTGACATTTCATCTAACTTCGAGGTGTGGGCGCACAATTTTAATTGGTGTTGAATAAATGGTAGTGTATGTGTGAGTGAGTGTGTGCGTGTGTGTGTGTGTGTGTGTGTGTGTGTGTGTGTGTGTGTGTGTGTGTGTGATGCATAGAATTAGATTCCAGCACACATTTTTTAATGTGTGCAAGTTGGCATGGCTTTGGTCTATGCCAGTATGACATATATTGTCCTATTATAAGTCTTTGCATTGGTCTGTTCTATCTCACATCTACAGTAGCCTATAACAGCTTGAGTTCAGTCTGGGATGAGTGGTCAAAGTAGACATAAATGCATCAACAAGTACATGGATCACATTTCCACTCAGCCTGCCACATTGGTAAGAGGATAGACAGAGGCCAGAAAATGCATTAGTGGACCACGGTAAACACATTATCACCTGAAGCTGTGAATGTATGAAAGAAAGTGCAAACTCAAACCAAACCTTTTCCTTCTTTTTTATTCTTGTTCCTTTTCTGTTCATAATGCTGGATACAAGTGTGGAGCTCCGTTTAAAATTACAATCCACGTTTCGTTTCCCCACCACATCATCTGACCTGGAGAAAAGGCGGAGGTTGAACAACTTTGTCCAGCTGGGAGTTGGCCGAGCAGGAGATCAAAGCTGCTCTTCAGCTGAGGCGAGATAAGACCTGGTAGTGATTTGGGATCAATTATTCCCAGCAGCGGTGTTGCCCTCGCCAAACACACCATCAATGCCGAGATAGTGAACCTCCTTCTGGAAAAATGTGTCAAAAAAACAGTAGGGCTGTCACGATTACAAATTTAAATTGACATTGTCACACAAATAATTGCGATTAAAGGTTTATTTGTGTTTTTGGTGTTGAACATTAGAACATATGAATGAAGAATACATTTCTCTTTGCCTGGTAATCAAAAAATGCACAGGGCAGATATGACAAATATCTGAAATGTACTAAGAAATGTACTGACATTATTGTCTCCACCAGGCCGAAGGCATATATGTTTTGCACTCCGTCCGTGTGTTTCCGTCCGTGTGTCCGTCCGTCCCATATTCCATCCTAATTGGCTAACATTGGCTTTCAAAGTTTGCAGGATTGGCCCGTTTTGAACAAAAAGCCTCAAATCATGAACGGAGCGTGCAATTTACGTGAAATCTTTCAAAAACTTTCCTTCCTACTAGGCCGAGGAATATATCCCACCCTTTTCACATTGGCTTGTTATAGCACCACCAACAGGTGGATTTTTGCAAAACACATTTTTCGAACAAATTGCCTCAAATCATCCAATTGCCATCCAAGGCGTAAGAAGAAATTGCACCCTTTTCACATAGCGCCACCAGGAGGCCACAACCTGACCTGCCCTGGTGGAGACCTGTGCCCCGAGGGGCACTTTTTCTAGTTTTACTTACTTAATGCGATTACAAAATGTGTAAATCAAATGGCTATTGTACAAGCTTCTTGTACTGTAGATCTTGTAGATCAGCTATTTCAGCTTTTTTAATGAAGATTTTTCGACATGGAAACGATTATGACAAAAATAATTGTGATTATCTCAAATAATTGAATAACTCAATGGCAAAAAAGTGGCAAAAAAACCCTGATTAGCCCTTTTTGAGCTCCGATAAAGTCTAATTGAGTGGGAAGTTGTCGGACACAAAGTGGCAGTGCAATGAGATGTTGATGCTCCTCCACAGAGAGCAAATGATTTGGATCCAGTGAAGGTGCTATAGGGTGGGTGGGTGTTGGGGGGGGGGGGGGGGGGGGGGTCTCAGCCAGGCATTTGTAAAGGGCACGTGTATCTCTCAGCGATTTCCAGTATTATTGAGCCACTTGAGAGTATAACACCTCAAATATGTTCATATATTGCCCATGACAGGCATGAAGGCAGGGTCAAGACCACAGTATACGCTCCAGTCAGTCTGCCCACGGGCTATCTATCTATCGCTAACATCTCTGTCTGCAAGTCGGCTACACCGTGCAACCCTGAGAGTATTCATTACCTCTGTATACATTGTATACTGTGTATATTACTACTACAGTATTTTGCTGTATTGAATTAATGCAAAGGCGGGTGCACATATATAGAGACAGTACACACACACACGCACAGCACAGCACAGCACAGCACAGCAGCTACATGTATTCCAGTGTGCTCAGCTATATGGATTGCTGCCAAATGTTTTATTTTTAGATTCTGGCTTAAGAACAAACGGGAATACAAGGATCTTAATGGGTAAAATGTGTCTGAAAATAACGTCATGTTGGAGAGTATAAAGGTCCTTAATAATTTAAACGGAAACAATTGGGATTAGGCCTTTGTCTGCCCACCCACTACAATATGATATTATATAATAATTCCCCCCCCCCCCCCCCCCCCCCCCCCCCCCTCGTGTAATTTCACTTCTTCTTCTTCTTCTTCTTCTTCTGTTTTTACCTTTACTTGCTTGGGCCGCAAGCTAAAAATGTCAGTATTATTTTTTAAACATTTAAGAATTTATTTTGTAACAGAATCTAAATCACGGAAACACACAGTAGAAAGCCACATCGACTTCAAATTCGACACATGCCACACGTGCCACACCACCGCAGGGGATGCAGTGCCTGGTGTCAAGTCGGTCGGACCCACGGTTGTCCAGAACCCCTGCCCAGGGTCCAGCTGGCCTGTTCTGACATCATCCATCCATCCACGTAACTCGAGAACCGTACGCCCCACCGACTTCAAATCCGACACACACGTTCCACACCCCCTGCAGGGAGTGCAGTGCCCGGCGTCGAGTCCGCCAGATAGCCGGTTGTCCAGAACCAGCATAAAAGCCTCTGACTGGGCTCTGGACCTGATCACCCCTATATCTCCATATGGAGCTGGCTTGTTCTGGCCTGTTCTGACATCATTCTGACATCGAGTCCATATTTGGCCATGCCTGACAAAGAACTCCATATATGGGCATAAAAGGGCCACAGACATAATAACTGGGAGTGGCATGGGGCCGCAGGTTGAATAGCACTGCTCTATAGCAATTTGATAAGGTCAGTGTTGTGATCTTCATATATGGAGATTTTGGTTTTGCAGGTTTTCATAGTTATCTGTGACATGCGGTCACAATAAGCTGAGAGATCCTACGTTTGTGCTGTTTGTGAAACAAGCTTGTAAATATCTGAAAACCCCTTACCTGTATTGTAAATAAGATAGGAGAGACCCTACAGCTGTGCCGTTGGTAAATAAGCTAATGAGACCCTGTGAGTACTGTTTGTGGAACAAGCTTCTAAATATCTGAAACCCTTTACTTTTTTGTGGTAAAAGCGCTCAAACATTCTTCTTTCCTGCCTTGATCTCCTTACCCCCCCCCCCCCCCCCCCCCTTCTCTTTCCTTGTTTTCAGGGGAAAATAACACGATGGGAACTATATGCACAAACACGAATTTCACCCACTTTTTTACTTGTAATATTGTGATGTCAGTGACAATAGAGATTAAAGATGAAATTTTGATTCTGATTCTCTCTTCGTTTGACCAGGCGGATGCAGCCACCAGTTTTCTGCGAGCGGCCCGTTCAGGTAATCTGGACAAAGCTCTGGACCACATCAAAAATGGAATCGACATCAACATGTCCAATCAGGTAACATACTGTACTGTGTGTGTGTGTATGTGTATGTGTATGTGTATGTGTATGTGTATGTATGTATGTATGTATGTATGTATGTATGTGTGTGTGTGTGTGTGTGTGTGTGTGTGTGTGTGTGTGTGTGTGTGTGTGTGTGTGTGTGTGTGTGTGTGTGTGTGTGTGTGTGTGTGTGTGTGTGTGTGTGTGTGTGTGTGTGTGTGTGTGTGTGTGTGTGTGTGTGTGTGTGTGTGTGTGATAGGCCCTAGTTGCTGTGGGTGGGAACTTGGAAGTGACTGAATGGATGGGGACTTTCTTTCCACATAAAGTCCTGACTGTGAGCCGGCTGGGGCCTTCAGCTGGAGTGAACACCCACTCATTCAGTCAGTCGGTTGAAATTACTATTATGACTGAGCTTTCAAATCCCAGCCCCAGAGTAAACAGACACATGAGCATTTGTGCCTGTCGTAGACATGCGCAGTTCAGTCAGGGAACCTCAGTGCAGTTGCTGCCGGCCGTTAATTGGGCCGCCTCAGCATCACGCTCTCATTCACATGATTCACTAGGCATGTAACGATACACTCAACTCACGATACGATACGTATCACGATATGAGGTTCACGATACGATTTTTCACACAATTA
Organism: Electrona antarctica; assembly: GCF_951216825.1. Lineage (NCBI taxonomy): Eukaryota > Metazoa > Chordata > Actinopteri > Myctophiformes > Myctophidae > Electrona > Electrona antarctica. The sequence continues at coordinate 39,250,788 of NC_136797.1, forward strand.
TTTTCCAGACAAATCTTTTTCTTTTAGGATTTATCTTCCCCCCAAGCTTTTTTCACAGTTTTTATTTAACTACATTGCAAAAGTAGCATTACTTTTCATGTAAAATTACGTAATTTCAACTGTAAACATGCTTTCATGTTTAAACCTAGCTCGAGTTAACATTTCTTCTTTTCTTTGATGGCATCTTAGGATAGATGTAGACCTATTTGACAGTGCAGAAACATAATTGCCTTCCTTGATGTATTAATAATGAGCATCAATAACGACCATCACCTGTGTCAGACACATATACAGCTCCCCTCTGCAGGCCTCTACTGAAAGTGACTGCATGGAGTCTGTCTCATTTCTCTCCAAAAGCACGTGAATATGATAGAATATGATTACAGCTCACATTTCGTATCACACACTATCCCCCCTAAAAAAACAAAACATTTATTTTTTTATTTTTTTAATCGATATTCATTTTTAATAAATCGATACATATCGTCGGGATATAATATCGATATATATCGATATACGATATATCGTTACATGCCTATGATTCACTCAGCCAATCACACACTCACTCCATCTTCATACCGGCTACTTTAACCGGAGGTTTGCATTCCTCCTCCTGCTTCCTTGCTTGCTGCTGCTGTATACAAACCTGCTGCTGACCCACCCTCCACCCCAGCTACCACCTGTCGTTTTGGATCTACTGTTTAGGTACGGGCCTATGGTCGAGACTGATGCGCTTGATCTGAGTACCTAAAAAGCAGATCCAATATATTGCTCATCTTATATTCAATAAATATATATTCCATCCATTCTTGAGTTGTCCTGACTGAAACGTATAATATGAATATTAGAAATAAATAAATCTATATTTATATACTGTAGTGTAAATAATCTTTTCAGATTTACATTTTGCCGCCCGCTGTATTTGCCTCCAATGTTTTCAAACTCAATCCATCTTTCTGTCTGCCTGTTAGCAGCAGTGGTGGAGAGTAACTAACATTTTCTTCGCATAACACATTCGCACTGCGCAAAAATTATAGAGAATTATAGAATTAAGCACAGTTAATTGTGTATAATTATAGTAATAACATTTAGTGTAGAGAGCGAAAACTGAAAAGTCACTAGCAGAGAGCCCCGAGCTAGGGACGATGGCACGATGGTGTCGTGACTCGTGAGGCGGTTTTGGCGAGTGACACCATGGGGGCACTGTTTATACCAGTCAGTCTGTCATACCATCCCTCCACACTGGGCCCCCACATGTGGCCCCCACCTTCACCTAATGCGGCCCGCAGGTTAATATCAACTGGCGGCCCCCAGTGCCCCCAGTGGGGAGGGATGGTATGACAGACTGGTATAAACAGTGCCCCCAGTGGGGAGGGATGGTATGACAGACTGACTGGTATAAACAGTGCCCCCAGTGGGGAGGGATGGTATGACAGAGAGACTGGTATAAACAGCGTCCCCAGTGGGGAGGGATGGTATAAACAGCACCCCCAGTGTAGAGGGATGGTATAAACAGCGCCCCCAGTGGGGAGGGATGGTAGAACAGAGAGACTGGTATAAACAGGCTTATCAGGCTTTCGTGCTATTTTAAGGGCAGATATAATTCTCCAGTCGCCTTTTGCTTTCACCCCTCCGGTGTAGATGTATTGTCATAAAACTAAATGACAAGATAGTAAAACTTCATACCGGGGGGGGGGGGCGCTGCAGAGATGGTGTTATTTTGGCGTGATTCATGGTGTGATTGGGATGTCGTGAAGTCATGACCTGTCCTCATCAAAAGGATGACCCTTCATGCTGCAGTGCTGTCTGCTGTCCTATCTGTTCCCATACCTGTATCCAATCATATCCATTCACCCACCCATCCACCCATCCACCCATCCACCCACTCATATTAGTGTACAGCTCTCTGTCTCTCACGCATTCACCTATGCTATCACTGCTCTTGTATCTGTGCGTGTGTGCTTGTGCTGTGCGTGTTCACGTGCTTGCTACACACATCACAGCCATATCCCTGTGCTGTCCCCCTCCGGTACACTGTACTGTATGTATGTTGTTCACGTGCGTCTCCCCTCCTCATGTGTGCGCATGCTCACAGAGGGAGTGTGGTTACCCATAAGCAATGAGTGACACTGCAGTATGAAACCAGCCAGGGCACCAAAGGAAAAGGAACCATTGACTGACTCCTATGTGAGATCAGTGACGGTGGAGGACGCCTGGTGGCCACATGTTGCATCGCAGGCACAATTTTGGCACAGGCTGTACCCGTGTAAAGTGCGTGCAGACAGACAGACAGACAGACAGACAGACAGACAGACAGACAGACTGCCAATAGCCAATCTACAAAAATATGAAATAAAAAGCAAACCCTGAAACCCCCAAAAAAACAGTGCATTGTTAACTGAATGTTCATCACTGAAGCTTTCATGTTTGCACTGTGAATAAAAAAAGCGACGCCGTCGGTCGTACGACGGAATCTAAAGGAAGCGCGTCTGCCTCCCTCCCTGTCCCTGTCCCTCTGGCTCTGTGCTCCTCCTCGGTCTGCAGGCGGTGCAGTTTATAGCCACCATCCTCTGTTTATTTCCAGCAGCGTGTTATTTTTAGAGACCACGATGACTAGACCGGTGATGCACAGTGCGCATGTATGGTCGGAGGAGAGATGAGAGAGGCTGTATTGTCACTGCTGTTGTATCCTACTGGCTCACATGCCAGTGAGGAGCCCCCACCGCGAGGACGTAAGGCCTTCCTTCTACTCCTCCCGCCCAACACTCCCTGACAGGTGGCGCCCCCCCCCCCCCCCAGCCCGTATACGAGTACGTGCATGAGTGATATCACCCGGCTTCCCTCTCCCGAACACGGGCCAATTGTGTTCGCGCAGACGCCCGACAAAGCCGGATGCACCACGGTGGATTCAAACACACAACCTCCGTGGTGGTGGCCAGGGACTTTTACCACTGCGCCACCCGAGCACCCAAGCTGTGGTTTGAATGGGAATTATAGGGCGGCAGAATATTATATTGCTTCTCGGGTAATTACTTGATTTATATTAACAGATTAACAGAAACATAACGAATGCAGATGCTTCCTTCCTTACAATTAAGCGATTAACGTCCTGTCATGCTCCATGGGATGTATGAAAATGCTGAACAGGCCCAGTTGACCTCAATGTCAGATGGCAAGAGAAAGAAAAGTGACTTGCGTATGAAAGAGCTTTCATTATTGTGGCACGGATGGTACAAGCTTAAAAGTATCAAAGACTGTGCAACTATACTTTGACTATGATGTATGCTCTATATATGTTTTTAATTACTTCATTACCCCCCCACCCACCCCCCTCCTTCTCCCAGAATGGTCTCAACGGGTTACATTTGGCGTCTAAAGAAGGTCACGTCAAAATGGTTTTGGAACTACTACACTCTGGCATTGAGCTGGAAACCACCACCAAGGTACTACTTTTTATCCTTAAAGCTGTTCTTCTTTTTTAACTGAATAAAATGTTATTTTGTCCAGTCTGTGAGTATGGTTCAATTCGATTCAAACTTTATTCCAGACACACAGGGGGTCCATAGAGTATTTACAAATCAGTTGACTTGCTGAACGTTGTTCACTTTTGCTTAAAATAAGACAGACAGGAGAGCACTTTATCGTGTGGGGAGAATATTCCTTTTTTTTTGTATTCCTTTTCCTGTTTTTTGAGTCCCGGGGACTTGAGGACCCAGTTCTACAAATGTCTACTTAAATCGTATTCTATAGAAAACCTAGGTTTCTATATCAGTGGTCCTCAAACCTTTTCAGAACTGCTAGAAATATATGTATTTGGCCGCCGACCTCCATCTGAAAATATTTTGTTCCAGGGACTTCCCAGAAGCAATGATTTGAGTTAAAAACGTTCGGTGGGAAATAATGTATTCAAAGATTTGCGCCACATTTTCAAGATTTTTCTAAAAAATTGCAGATCTACAAACTGGTGGATCTGCTATTTTTCAATAACTAAAGTTTAAAATAATGGTTAAAGTGGTTAAACACTAAGGTGACACAGGTGTGCACATCCTACCTTTCCTCAGAACATGTTAATGCAATACAACTTATATACGGTAACTGGAGTGGGTGTATTTGGTCTCCGTTCTCTTCTATAGACATTTAAATCCTCTGTGTAGTTTGACACGCATTTATTTTACCTCAAGAAGGTCAAAATTAAATTCATGATGATGTTGAAGTTTTTGTACGTTCTGCATTCATAGTGAGTGGTTTAAAGTACAGATGTGGGTTAATAATAGGCTACGCTCCTGTGTGTGTGTGTGTGTGTGTGCGTGTGCGTGCGCGCGTGTGTGTGTGTGTGTGTGTGTGTGTGTGTGTGTGTGTGTGTGTGTGTGTGTGTGTGTGTGTGTGTGTGTGTGTGCGTGTGTGTGTGTGTGTGTGCGTGTGCGTGTGTGTGTGTGCGTGCGATGACCTCCAGAAAGGGAACACAGCCCTCCATATCGCTGCGCTGGCCGGGCAGTTGAGAGTGGTGGCCGAGCTGGCCAACTACGGCGCCAACGTCAATGCACAGTCACAGGTGAGTCATTAAGGTGGGAAATAGATCCTGTGCAAGAGAGAGAGAGCAGTGTCAGCTACCCCAGGGGTTCTCAACCCGTGGGTCGCGACCCCTCGGGGGGTCGCCAAATTATTTTAGGGGGTCCCCAAATTATTTTCGAAAAAAAAGAAAAAAAAGAAAAAGGTTTTTTTTTAAATTTTATTTTCACGATTTTTCAAAAATAGCAGACCTACAAGCTTGTAGATCTGCTATTTTTCAATAGCTAAATTATAACAATGCTTAAAACACCAAAAGGGGTTCCCGCCCAAAATGGGTTAAGGTTATTGTAGCAGTCAATTTATATTGGGGGTCGGGAGGGGGCGGGGCGGGGGTCCCGAGACATTGCCAAAGCATTTCCGGGGGTCCCCGGCCAAAAACGTTGAGAACCACTGAGCTACCCTACCCAAAATATCCTACGCACACACAGTGCACCCCCCCCCCCCCCCTACCATAGTGTCCTTATTCTGGGGTGAACATTTCGGCGTAACTTGCAGATCTACAAGCTGTTTTTGACAAAGACATTTGGTTTACAGTGAAAAAAGGAGCGGACTGAGGTTTGTGTGTGCAGTACATTTTGTGCAGTGGTCGAAAGTAACCATACGTACATTTACTTAAGTACAATTTTGAGGTATTTGTACTTTACTTGAGTATTTCCAATTTCCAAATACTTTTACTTCTACTCCACTACATATCAGAGACAAATAGGCTATTGTACTTTTACGCCACTGCATTTAAAATAGCTGATCTCACAATGCGTCGTTGTGAGCTTGTAGATTGGCTAATTGAAGTTGTTATACATTTGAAAACTAATTCGGGACTTGTACTTGTAACAGAGTACATCGACATACTGTAGCAGTATTGATACTTTTACTTAAGTAAAACATTTGAGTATAGCATATACATATAGGGGTTTTAGTTGTTTCTGTAACTGAGAGTGTACAAATTTAACATGAGGGCCCCTATAGCCTACACAAAATGTGCACAAGTGTAACCGACCCTTGTGTAACCCCTCCGTTACACTTAACGGAGGGGGTCAATTTTGCGGGTCAATTTGGTTTCATTTTACACTCTCAAGAGTTAATGATCTACTTACTGTATAAGGCTCCATTTGGTTACCAACTCTCCATCATTTAGCTGGGGACCACCTGGAACCCCCTCAAGGACCACTGGGGGGTCCCTGGATCACTGGGGGATCACTGGGGGGGTCCCTGGACCACTGGGGGGTCCCTGGATCACTGGGGGGGGTCACTGGATCACTGGGGGGTCCCTGGATCACTGGTTGAAATCCACTGCACTACCACAGTATGTGTGTTTGATGCCTCAACAGAAAGGATTCAGTCCTCTCTACATGGCAGCCCAGGAGAATCACCTAGAGGTGGTCAAGTTCCTCCTGGAGAACGGTGCCAACCAGAGTCTTCCAACAGAGGTAAGCATCTGTTTTTTTCATTTTTTTACAAAGGTAAACACCTTTCCTTTTTACTACTGTAAGTACTTTTAGATTTTCTGACCTTTACTCGTATTGCAGAATTGATACTTTTACTTAAAGATAGAGTGCTGTGATTTTTGTACTTTTTCTGTTTTGTATGTCTATGGAGTTAACATTACTCTAATAGACCCCCGGGTGTGGTTAGAATATTATTAGAATACGTCTTCCCTGTGTATTTCCTGAAAGCCTTAATTTGGTCAAAAGGCCCAATCGAAATATACCACTTTAGTGACATCATAAAATCATCCCCTGTACTAAGGTGAAAACCAGGTATACATGAACTGGTGGTTGTGGCCACATAAAAACATAATAACACTTTCTGTATAAAAAAAAAAAAAATCCTCCTACTATATGTTTTGCATGTCAAAATCACGGCACTCTATCTTTATGTACTTGAATTAAGTACATTTAATTCAAGTACATTTTGATGCCAATACTTTGGTACTTTTACTCATGTACATTTTGAAGTCCGGACTTTTACTTGGCATGGTTCTACATGGCAGAATTGATACTTTTACTTAAGTTGATACTTTTTCCACCGCCGCCACTCGCTCTCCTCCGTTCAGGACGGCTGGCGGTGGCGTTGCAGCAGGGCCACGGTCTACAGTAGCCTCTACAGTACTTTCTCTCGCTCTGTAACTGTGTCTTAACTGCTGTGCTGCCTCCAGCAACTGAATCCGCCCTCCTCTCCTCCGTTCAGGACGGCTTCACGCCGCTGGCCGTGGCGCTGCAGCAGGGCCACGAGAACGTGGTGGCGCTGCTCATCAACTACGGCACTAAGGGCAAGGTCCGCCTCCCGGCGCTGCACATCGCCGCGCGCAACGACGACACGCGCACCGCCGCCGTGCTGCTGCAGAACGACCCCAACGCAGACGTCCTCAGCAAGGTGTGTGTGTGTGTGTGTGTGTGTGTGTGTGTGTGTGTGTGTGTGTGTGTGTGTGTGTGTGTGTGTGTGTGTGTGTGTGTGTGTGTGTGTGTGTGTGTGTGTGTGTGTGTGTGTGTGTGTGTGAGGGCTGGATGTCCTCGCAAGTATATTGGATGTTGAGAAATGGTCGGACCGTGTGACAAGTGAGGAGCATTTCTCTGGACCCCACAAGAACTGTTGTTTTCACAGTTAACAAAGATCTTCAGAGCTAATCTTACATTTAGGAAACGATTCAGGTTGGGGTCAGGGTTAGGATTAGGCATTTAGTGGTTAAAATTAGGGGTCGGTGTTAGGGTTCAGGTTAAAAATAAAAAAACAGATGTCCTCACAATTTGTGTGTGTGTGTGTGTGTGTGTGTGTGTGTGTGTGTGTGTGTGTGTGTGTGTGTGTGTGTGTGTGTGTGTGTGTGTGTGTGTGTGTGTGTGTGTGTGTGTGTGTGTGTGTGTCTGTGTCTGTGTGTGTGTGTGTGTGTACGTGTGTGTGTGTGTACGTGTACGTGTACGTGTACCGGACATGTTTGTTTGTGTGTGTGCATTTGTCCGAGTGCAAACTTACCACGTAAAGATTTATTGGGCTGTAGTCATCAGTCAAAATAACGCCGCGCCGCTGACTCTGCGGAAACAAAAGGTTACGTCGTCAGCGGTGCATGTGACTGCTTTTCACGAATCAGCTAAATGAACCGGCTGACTCTGACTCTTCTTGGTAAACAAGAGCAAACGGCTGTCAGAGATTTGCCTGTGCTGGTGGTGGCGATTAAAGAATTTACATGCTAATTATTTTAAAAGTAAAACATCAGCGGAGGGCATGTTTACATAATCGCTGTAATTCGCTAATTCTGACTCTATCTTGTTATACATCTCTCTCTCTTCATGTCTGTACTTCGTATTGATATTCAGAGTATTCATTTCTTATTTTAAACTTGGTCTCAATAAAAAATCTCAGGTGCAGTATAGTGACTGGGTGTGCATAAATTATGTTTTTAAATGATTTAGAAAGTTCAACATAAACAACCAAGGCGGATTTAGGAACCAGGGTAGAACAAGGCAAGCCCACTGGTTGGTCAAGTCAATCAGGGACAAATCAGAAGCGTGACAATTGAAATCTCTCTCTCTCTCTATCTCTCTCTCTCTCATAGACTGGTTTTACTCCTCTCCATATTGCGGCCCATTATGAGAACCTGAGTGTGGCCCAGCTGCTTCTGAACAGAGGAGCCAATGTCAACTTCACCCCTAAGGTCAGTTCAGCTCCAGTGCTATCCGCTAGGCTTAAGGGTGAGGTCTGTGTATCAGGGTTCGCACTTTTAATTCTTCAGCGTGATCCTATAAAATGATGACGCAAACCCCGCGGTTTGCCTCATCATTTTATAGGATCACGTTGAAGAATTAAAAGTGCGAACCCTGTGCCTTTTAAACGCAGGTGTGTATATCCCCCAGAGGATGCCGTGCGTGCGTGCGTGCGTGCGTGCGTGCGCTCGTGCATGCGTCATCATTTTATAGGATCAACATAACATCAGTTTAAGAATTAAAAGTGTGAACCATGCATGTGCAATTGAAAAGCACATGAAAAAGGTATTTATGTGTGTGTACTGTATGTGTGTGTACAGTATGTGTGCGCACACGTGCGTGCGTGCGTGACATTGCACAAGATAGGGGTCATGTCCATTCTGAAAGCTGTTTCATGAATGGTGTTGATATGAAAATTGAATATGCTTGCACACGAAAATGTTATTATTATTATTTGATGATTATGATCATGCATTTGTCTGTTTGAACTGTGCGGCTGCCTAGATGCTTCCAGTCTCTATTGTAGGAAACACAACCTTACATATGACGTAGGACTACTATTTATTATGTTTTTCCCAATGTTTATTGATATATATTCCTTTTTTTTGTAGAATGGCATCACCCCGCTCCATATAGCCGCCAGGAGGGGTAATGTAATCATGGTGCGACTGCTGCTGGACAGAGGGGCACAGATTGATGCCAAGACTAAGGTAGGGAGCCCAACACTTCGGTTTTATGTGTGTTACGTCGTGTTGTAGTGACCACTTTACTTATCCTTTTAGTTAAAAAAAATAAGATCTCCATTTGTGAGAGCCACTTTCTTGGGCAGACTGAAATAATAAGACTCTTGCATAGCTGCTTGAAGAATAGAACAGAATGTCCACTCCATAGCTGCTTGAAGAATAGAACAGAATGTCCACTCCATAGCTGCTTGAAGAATAGAACAGAATGTCCACTCCATAGCTGCTTGAAGAATAGAACAGAATGTCCACTCCATAGCTGCTTGAAGAATAGAACAGAATGTCCACTCCATAGCTGCTTGAAGAATAGAACAGAATGTCCACTCCATAGCTGCTTGAAGAATAGAACAGAATGTCCACTCCATAGCTGCTTGAAGAATAGAACAGAATGTCCACTCCATAGCTGCTTGAAGAATAGAACAGAATGTCCACTCCATAGCTGCTTGAAGAATAGAACAGAATGTCCACTCCATAGCTGCTTGAAGAATAGAACAGAATGTCCACTCCATAGCTGCTTGAAGAATAGAACAGAATGTCCACTCCATAGCTGCTTGAAGAATAGAACAGAATGTCCACTCCATAGCTGCTTGAAGAATAGAACAGAATGTCCACTCCATAGCTGCTTGAAGAATAGAACAGAATGTCCACTCCATAGCTGCTTGAAGAATAGAACAGAATGTCCACTCCATAGCTGCTTGAAGAATAGAACAGAATGTCCACTCCATAGCTGCTTGAAGAATAGAACAGAATGTCCACTCCATAGCTGCTTGAAGAATAGAACAGAATGTCCACTCCATAGCTAGTAGCCACTGCGTCAGCTAGTAGCCACTGCGTCAGCTAGTAGCCACTGCGTGCGGGGACTGCCCAGCACAGCTGTTTTTTGAGTGGTGTAAACCACTCCTACAACTGGCTTTTGTGTGCAGAAAAAAATGAGCATGGTTGCTATGTTCAAAATAATTTCTGACGTAATTAAATCACACCCGGGTGAACTGGATGACCGTAGCAACCATGCTCATTTTCTCTGCACAAAAAAAGCCAGTTGTGAAATCACATCCAGGTGTGATTTCATTACGTCAGATCAGAGCTGATCAGGCTATATAATACCTTACCTTATATAATACCTCACATCGGACAAAAACTCCAGCTGAATCAACTTCATGGTCACAAATCATCACATCAGAAGACGAGTCTACCTAGCCAAAGATCTTTAACGTCAGACATTACGTCAGACCACAGCTGATCATGCTATATAAAACCTTACACCACTCAGTTCACACGGGTGTGATTTTTTCTCCTACAACTGGCTTTGTTAGTCTGTCTGTCTGTCTGTTCGCAACAAATGAGCATGGTTGCTATGGTCACTCAGTTCACACGGGTGTGATTTCATTACGTCACAGCTGATCAGGCTATATAAGACCTTATAAGACCTTACACCACTCAGTTCACACGGGTGTGATTTTATGTTTTGATTAGGTGTGCGGTGATGCTCGTTTGAAGCACGGGTAGAGAGCTATTTCAACCAATCAGATTGCTTCCTCAGGACTACCTGTTGTATAATTGCCCTTGCCTTCTTCCCCTAGGACGAACTTACTCCACTCCACTGTGCAGCCAGGAACGGACACGTCCGCATCATCGAGTTCCTATTGGACCAGGGCGCGCCCATCCAGGCTAAAACCAAGGTATACCACATGCACTGCACACAGTGGGACGCATACTGTAAACCAGAGCCGTGTAAAGAGTGTGTCGCGACAACTCCGTTCTCTCCAGTGGACCCAAAACCCATGTTTTTTACAGCAATGGCGGATCATGGAGCCTCTTAGTAGTTCCTGGAAGTTAGCTGCACACACTGTGGCGGGATTAGTGTTTGTGATGCACTTTTAAAAGGTAAGACTTTTTACAGACTCAGATTGTCATCACGTGATCTTGATCTTAATTTAACATGTGACTGGAACTATATGAGGCCTACTAGAATGACATGGTCTAGCATTTTGGACTTCTGTTGTTGCGACTCTTCACATGGCTCTGGCATAGAATGTTCAGCTGTATAATACAGCTGAACATTGCAGGCCGTATTGTATTCAATACAGCCTGTATTGCATACAGTATATACGGCCTGAAATGCCTCGCATATTCAGGAGACTTTTAAGCGCCCCTGAAAAAATAACAACAACAAACTAAAACAAAAGAAACCCCACTTATACCTCCTTTAAATGAACATTCTGGATTGTACTGTGTGTTGGCTGCTGACGGCTCTGGCTCAAGGCCACTTTAAGCCCTAAATTTGCAGACTTGTCAGTAATGCTTGCCAAATGTTTCCTTGCCAACCACCTGTCTGGTGGTCCAGCATCCACAATAATTATTAAATATATTGATTTGATTTATTTTACTTCCTTCGTGGACTATCTGCTGATAGTCTCAAAAAAGTCCTCCATCCCATCTCTTCCATCTCTCCTCTACACCATCTGCTTGCCATTCCTGCGATCCACCCCTCTATTCTCACCACGTTTTCTTTCACGCTCCCGGCCTTTCGTCACCACCACCACCACATTCTCTCTCTCTATCTCTCTTTCTCTCTCTCCAAAATAGGACAAAGTGGTTACAATGATTCACCCTCAAAACAATATACTGTATCCCTCTCTCTCTTTCCCTCTCACACGCTTTCTCGTCTGTCTGACGGTTCAGCGTCTTGCTCAAGGACACTAATGCTGGGGGAGCCCGGGATCGAACTGGGAACCTCACGGTTCCCATCCAGCAAGCCGCTGGCCACACTACCCCTGATCCACTGCCGCTACTAACTACCTTTCTTTCATCCTTTCTCTCTCTGCCTCTCTCTTTCTCTCTGCCTCCCTCTCTCTGTCTCTCTCTCTCTCTCTCTGCCCCTCTCTCTCTCTCTCTCTCTCTCTCTCTCTCTCTCTCTCTCTCTCTCTCTCTCTCTTTCTCTCTCTCCCTCTCTCTCTCTCTCTCTCTGCCTCCCTCTCTCCTCTCTCCTCCTATCAGAATGGTCTCTCGCCCATCCACATGGCAGCTCAGGGTGATCACATGGACTGCGTCAGACAGCTGCTCCAGTACAACGCTGAGATCGATGACGTCACCCTGGACCACCTGACCCCTCTGCATGTAGCGGCCCACTGCGGTCACCACCGCATGGGCAAAGTCCTGCTGGACAAGGGGGCCAAGGCCAACGCCCGCGCACTCGTTAGTTACCTTTATTATTCGTTTTAGTTTTTACTTTACTTGAGTATTTCAAGTTTCTTTAGTGCTCCTACTTCTACTCCACTACATCTGAGAGTCAAATATTATACTTTTACTCTGCTGCAATTATTACAAAACATACATTATCCACTTCAGCCCTGTGTACATTTCTACAAGCTCACAATGCTCAGAGCTTGTAGATCTGCTATTTTCAAACATTTTAAAACTTGTGAAATGGGCCATTCTGCATAATGAGTACTTTTCTACTTTTGGTACATTCTGTAGTACATTCTGATACCAATACTTTTGTAGTAAATTTCAAGTAAATTTTGAATGTATTTCTACATTGCAGTATTGATACTTTTACTTCAGTAGAATATTTAAGTACTTTTTCCACCACTGTTGTATACTCATGTAGCTCCAACAGTTTTCTGTGTTTGCTGTGTGTACAGAATGGCTTCACACCTCTCCATATTGCCTGTAAGAAGAACCACATGCGATCCATGGATCTGCTGCTCAAGCACTCTGCTTCCTTGGAAGCTGTCACAGAGGTGAGATAACAAAGTCATTTTAATTATAATATGTGTCTCAGCGCTTGAACACAGAGAAGAACATAAAGACTTTTGTTTTGACACTTTGGACATGATTATAGTTTTGATGTTGACAGCAAAAGTAAAAAAAAAAAAAAAAAAAGTGTTTTACTTTTTTAGTTTTTTGCTAAAAAGAGATCAAACCATTTGGGTATGTTGGCTACAATCATTTATACAAGAAAGGACTCTGAGTCCCAAGTCCTGAACACTGTCTTCTTGACCTGTAATTAAAAAGATTGATTGGGAACATTTTGGTACACAGATTTTCTTCAGGATAGGTACGTCACCCACAGACCATTATGTGCCAGGGCGGCTTGTGAAATGCATCATGGGAATTGTAGGAACATAAAGAAATAAAGAAAGGACGAAAACAGACAATCGAAAATAAAAAATACTGAGCACTCGACTGGGTCTGCACATTTTATTAATACATCCTGGGGTGACTGACGTTTCACGACTTCCTCAGAGTCAAACAGTCCAGTTTGTGCAGTATTCAGTGTCCCTTTGTAGAGCACCGAGCAATTCAACCCGCAACTGGCTGTGTTCTTTTTGTGAATGAGTGGTTTCCGCCCGACCGACAATATGATAGCAGCTTTCTCCGAAGTACTTTAAATGTGCACTACATTCGCACGCACGCACGCACGCACGCACGCACGCACGCACGCACGCACGCACGCACGCACGCACGCACGCACGCACGCACGCACGCACGCACACACAACCTGCTCATCAGTACAGCAGTTGGGGGTTAAGTCTGTCTTGCTCAAGGACACTTTGTCATGAAGCCAGGGAGAGTCCGGCCATGAATAGCTAACCTTCCACTTCCAAGACTACCTCCTGACCTCCTGACCTCCTGTCCCATATGCATTGATCTTCAATGAATGAATGAATGAATCTGCGACTAGTGGTTGGTCTGTGTCTTCTACATTATAAGAGGTTTGGACAACTAATCCTAATAACCTCTCTCCCTGTGTGTGTGTGTGTGTGTGTGTGTGTGTGTGTGTGTGTGTGTGTGTGTGTGTGTGTGTGTGTGTGTGTGTGTGTGTGTGTGTGTGTGTGTGTGTGTGTGTGTGTGTGTGTGTGTGTGTGTGTGTGTGTGTGTGTGTGTGTGTGTGTGTGTGTGTGTGTGTGTGTGTGTGTGTGGCGTGCATGCAGTCTGGTCTCACCCCTCTCCATGTAGCAGCGTTCATGGGCCACCTGAGCATCGTGAAGCAACTCCTTCACCGAGGGGCTTCCCCCAATGCTTCCAACGTGGTGAGATAGCTTCTTGTCCACCCATCAATTACGCACTGCTGATCTTAAATATGAATGATAATGAATGAATGAATGAATTTGTTTCGTTTAGAACAGGCATTGTCCAAAAAGGAGTAGGATGAAGTGTAAACTGTATTAAACTCCTACCTCCCTAAGTATTCACTAATAATTACAATTACAATAATCACAATTTTTCAAAATGTATTTACAACCAAACATCTCTGAGTACTGCATACTCAAAGAAAAACATAAAAACAAAACGATGAAAATATTGATAGCAGAAATAAATGTAATAAAACCAACCCATTGATACTTTAACTCAAAAACATCCACAGACCTACGATGGGCCTCATTACTGCAACAGAGATTCCAGGACACAATTTTGTGTAGTTGTTATATAGACGTATATATTACTTTTCCTTCTATTTCTTTCATTATGGAAGTTGCTGTAATACAACTTTGTTGTTCTCATTATCTGTAAATCGTCGCGGTCGGGTAAAACCCCTCACGTCCAAACCTGTGAGCGTGTAAATCGGCTATTTTGCTACAGTACTTGTGTGTGTGACTCTTCTTCTTTGTCATAGTCCTGGACTATGCGTTAAGGAAGACAATTAATGGATGTGAGCAGGATCTTGGCCTCAGCCTAACACCAAGGAGGCCGAGACGACACCACACAGTAGTCCTGACAGACCTGTCCTGACATCAGCCTGCTCTCCGACCACGTGGAACAAGCTCAGGAGGAATCAGAGTGTGCCAAGGTTGGCCCCCAGCTGAACACCAAGAAAACTGAAGTTATCATATAGCATCCCATTGGAGCATCCACCTCTGACAACAGGAGGCACTGCTCAAGGTAGTCAAGGACTTCAAGTACAGTACCTGGGCTCATGGGTCAACTCAACGGAGCAAAATCTTATAGTGGAAAAGGCACTTGCATGGAGGGCCCTGAATGGCATGGCCAGTGTATGGAACTCCAACCTCCCACGTCAAACCAAACTCAGCGTCTTCTATGCAACGGTAGAGTCTGTTCTCTTATACGGCAGAAGCCTGAAGCCAACCCTGCAGAAGTCTCTAGATGAGTGCTACACCAGAATGCTGCGTGCAGTACTTAACATCAGCAAGAGTATACACATGTTACCAACAAGAATCTGTATGATGGAATGCCATGGGTGAGCCAGAAAATAGCAGCCAGGAGAATGAAACTAGCAGGACACTGCCAAAGACACCAAGAGCTGCCAGCCAGCAAACTAGTGCTGTGGGAACAAACACACGGGCACCGGTCACGAGGACGTTCCAATATAAAGTGGAGACTCCTCTCCACATGGCATCCATTATCATCCATAATAATAATAAATAATAATAAATGTATCCCTTATAGAAAGTGGAGACTCCTCTCCACATGGCATCCATTATCATCCATAATACGGTAATAATAAATAATTATAAATGTATCCCCTATAGAAAGTGGAGACTCCTCTCCACATGGCGTGCAGAGCTGGCCACTGTGAGGTGGCTCTCTTCCTGCTCGAGAAGACAGCACAAGTGGACGCCAAGGCCAAGGTACCGTACAATAGAGGGTATGCACATGCTTCAAGTGAATGGCACATCGAGTGGCAAAGAAACATGCAAAGTGAAACATTGTTTAACGTTGTTTAATGCAATGAAATAGGACTTTTCTGTTTGGATGTATGGGCTGTCAAGGCCAGAAAATAGTTTTTTGCCACTCAGTAGACATTCCTGCATAACTTCCGGGTTTGATGATGATGTCACGCGCATACCCTCTATACCACACTCGTTTCCTGTTTGGATAGCTGGTTGAGATTGAACTTGTTTCATTTGTTCATTTTTCTTTTTTCATTGATTCACATTTTAGTAGTTTGATGATTCCATTCGTTCATTATGGAATCAGTGGAACCATGGAAACAGTGTGGGCTTGCTGTAAGCAAAATACTGAAAATGAAAAGTTCAAAGAAATTGTCTGATATTTGAAGACAAAAGGAGCTTTGGAAGTTGCAATCTACTGCTGAAAATGTTGCATCTTAAGCAATTAAACACTTGATTAATAAACTGCTGCCAACATGGCCACTTTAACAAAACAATGTGCATGCACCATTGTGCAAACCATTTTGATGTTTACCCCTCTTTGTCTTATAAGACGACCAGACAGCCCTGAACTGTGTGATTTAACATCTCTCCTCCTGATAGGATGACCAGACACCCCTGCACTGTGTGATTTAACATCTCTCCTCCTGATAGGATGACCAGACACCCCTGCACTGTGTGATTTAACATCTCTCCTCCTGATAGGATGACCAGACACCCCTGCACTGTGTGATTTAACATCTCTCCTCCTGATAGGATGACCAGACACCCCTGCACTGTGCGGCCCGTATGGGACACAAAGAGCTGGTGAAGCTACTGTTGGAGCACAAAGCCAACCCGGACTCCACCACCACCGCCGGCCACACCCCTTTACACATCGCAGCGCGCGAGGGACACATCCACACCATCCGGATCTTACTGGACGAGAACGCACAGCAGACCACCATGACCAAGGTAAAAGAGAGATTAGACGTTTGCCCGGAAGCCAATTTAGGGGAAATAGCAGATCTACATATGCAAAGTACATTATAGCGGCACAAAATTGAACAGAACACCTCATAGGTTAACGACAGGTCACAGGTGTGTAGGACAAAAAGGAAAGTCCAAATGCACACATTGCACACCAAGGGATCTTTGATGTCAATGGTAGACAATATCAGAGAAGGAAGTCCCGCACACTGGAACATCCAAAGAACATTATTCAGTCGACGTTTCGGACACACATATAAAATATTCAAGTAAAGTAAAAGTGCCTAGACTTTTTTTTTTTGTTAAAATGCACTTTCCACCACTGTGTTTGTGTGTGTGAGCAGAAAGGCTTCACTCCGCTTCACGTGGCCTGCAAGTACGGCAAGGTAGACGTAGCTGAGCTTCTGCTGGAGAGAGGAGCCAATCCAAATGCTGCTGGGAAGGTGAGCCAACCCGAGCCACATGTACGCTGAAGTCTTTCAATTAACCCATTCAGGCCTGACGTCGAAATTTAAAAAAAAAAAGTTTTCTAAATCATGACAATTTTCGGAAAGATTTGAGGCACATTTTAACGATTTTTCAAAAATAGCAGACCTACAAGCTCGTAGCGCGCCACTCGGTGGCGCGCTATGAGCTTGTAGATCTGCTATTTTTCAATAGCTAAATTATAACATAATGTTTAAAACGCTAACGCTAACGTGACATGGATGCGTTCCAGGTCTCAATGGATTAACACTAAGGATGCTTAGCGTTGTTTCCTGTGTCACCACGTAGTGGTTATTTGTGATGACAGATATAAGCTGGTATGTGTGTGTGTGCAGGTGTGGTTGCGCATGCTGTGTGTGTGACTGTATGTGGGTGTGTATACTATGTATGCCCGCGCCAAGCAGGTGACGAATTTGGGCAGGATGCCCTGTGTCAGACGTCGATGCGATGGGACTGTCGCGTTGTGCGTTGGCGAGGACAGATGGTTTATGACCCTGCCTATCGGTAATGCAACTCGAATGGCGCAGAGTCGGCAGACACGGACATCGCACCGATTGGCACGTCCACTCGCTCGGTTTGGCGCCTTGCTCTGGGGTGCCACACGGGGCTCAATGGCCGCTTCTGACCGCTTCTGCCTGCCTTGTTTTAAACGTTGAAAAAGCGACACCATATATGCGAGTGCCTTTTGCACCAACTCGTCACTGCTGTACAACCTGAGAGTCCGAATGTTTGGTGGGAGTGACGTTAAAGTATTATCTGTCCACAGAAATGATGTGTGGCTCAGGCGTAGGTCATAGCTTGCCCTAACAGCGGGTATGTCTTTTGTAATGTGTGTGTGTGTATGTTTAATAGAATGGATTGACACCCCTTCACGTAGCGGTCCATCACAACAACCTGGACGTTGTGAAACTCCTGGTTAGCAAGGGAGGATCTGCACACAGTACCGCCCGAGTAAGACCAATCTGACACGCCATCTTATCAAAGTGATTGATCGTAGCACAAAACGTTGTGGTAATTTCCAAGGAGAGAGAATGGTTGAATTAAGTCCTTGCGGGAGGAGGAAGCACTTCCATTACAACTTAAGAGACTTTGAATAATTAAACGCAGTTAATGATTTAACGAATATTTAGCGCTTGGGAAATGAATGTGTCATTTTTACTTTCATTGTGTAATCCCCTTCCACCGAACAGTTGACATGAACTGATTAATTCCTACCTACCAATTCAACACTTGAATAAAACATGTAATTTAGACCATAGGCTGTGGACTGATACGGCTTCTATAAGTGTGTTTTTGTGTCTGCGTTTTTCTGGATGGCTGTGTTCTCATGCCTGCCTACAGTATAACGCCCTGTCTGTGCGTCTGCATGATTGTCTGACTGAGTTTGTTTGTCTGTCTAACTGTATATTTGTTTCTGTCTATGTGGCTGACTGACTGACTGACTGACTGACTGACTGACTGACTGACTGACTGACTGACTGACTGACTGACTGACTGACTGACTGACTGACTGACACTGTATGTTTGTTCGTATGACTGCATGTACGTTTCTTTGTCTGTGATTGATTTTTAAATGATCTGTGTCTGTTTGTTTGTCTGACTGGATGTATGTGTGTATTGTGTATCTGTCTGACTGTGTGCTTCTTTGTAAGACTGTATTTGTCTGTTTGTCTATAGTCAGTGGTTCTCAACCTGTGGGTCGAGACCCCGTGGGCGGCTCCCCACATGATTCGAGGGGGAGGGGGGGGGGGGGGGTCACCAGTTCAAATATGATTACTTTAGGGGGCGCGACGCGGCCTGAAAACGTTGAGAACCACTGGTCTATATGGACTGTATGTGTCTGTATGTTTATATCTGTCTGACATTTTCCACGTCTCCCTCTTTTGTATTGCGTTCACTGGTGCAAAACACTAGGGTGATGACCTATAAAGCTATCAAGGGCATGGCGCCCTGCCCCTTACATTCAGTACACCGTACACTTCTCCATACTGCTGTAGATCCACTCCACTTCCAGTGGTGGAAAGTAACTAAGTACTGTACTTTTGAGGTATTTGTACGTCCAATTTCAAATACTTTTACTTTGACTCCACTACACCTTGGATCCAAATATTGTACTCCACTACATTTATTTGACAACTTTTGTTACTAGTTACTTTATAGATTTTGCTTAATATTACAAAACATAGATTAGCCCGTTCAGCCCTATACATTTATCTAGAAGCTGTAGTTCTACTATTTTCAAAATATTTCTAAACATTTGACAACTTGAAATGGCACATTCTGTCAATGAGTACTTTTATGTTTGTACTTTAGGTACATTTTGATGACAATACTTTTGTACTTTCACTCGAGTACATTTTGAATTCCGGACTTTTACATGTAGGCTAACAGAGTTGTTCTATATTGCAGTATTGATACTTTAAAAACTTTTGAGTACTTTTTCCACCACTGTCCACTTCTAGGCTATCCCCTTCTTGCTCACTTAGTATCAGCTAACACAGGACGTCCGGTTGTCCCTTCCTTCCCTAAAACACACTATGGACAATTCATTATTAATGCTCCAAGCATCCAAAACTCTTCTCCCTCCTGGCTGCCAAACCGTGGTCCTCCCCCCTCCCTCCCTCCATCTCAGTCAGGAGGACTGCAGACTCCCCATTTTCCACCTGAAAAAACTCACCTCTTCATGATCTAAATCAATGGTTCCCACTTCCCAAACATTTTAGCCCGTCGCCCAAAAGAGAGAAACTTTTTTTAATGACATTTCTTTCATTTTTTTCTTTCATTTTTTCTTACTGGAAAACAAAATGTAGGAAACAAAAAATACAGGGACCCATAAACAGGTGTAAAAATTGGGAACCAGTGATCTAAATCACCCTCATTCCTTGTATCCCTTGTTTTTTTTTTGTTTTTTTTTTTACAGATACTATACTGTACAGATGTGTGCTATGTAATGAGATAGATAGCATACATGGATATACCACAATTAGATAGTATTGTGGATTTGTAAACAGATGCTAGGGTTGATGTTTACCTCGTATCCTATAGTCACTTTGTAGCACTTTAATGGATTTACATACGTATAGCATCTGCTAAATGCCTTAATTATAAATTATACTTTGTGTCTGAGTGTCTATCTGGCGGTATGTTTATGTGTCTGACTATATGTCTTTTTGTCTCACCGTCTCTGTCTGTATACGTTTCTGTCTGTATACTTGTCTGTCTGTGTGACTGTACACGTGTCTGTCTGTCTGTCTGTCTGTCTGTCTGTCTGTCTGTCTGTCTGTCTGTCTGTGCGTGTGCCTGTGTCTCTCCGTCCGTCTGGTAGAATGGCTACACTCCGTTGCACATAGCGGCCAAGCAGAACCAGATAGAGGTGGCCAGTTGCCTGCTGCAGAACGGGGCGCTGGCCAACGCAGAGTCCCTCCAGGGCATCACGCCCCTCCACCTGGCCGCGCAGGAGGGACGGCCCGAGATGGCAGCGCTGCTCATCTCCAAGCAGGCCAGCGTCAACGTGGGGAACAAGGTATCGCAACTCCTTCTAGTCCCCAGTGGAGGAATTAGATTCGTAGGCCAGTGCGTTGTGTCACTGTGTTGGACCGGCGTAGCTTCAAGTGCTAATTACCCTGACCGAAAACCATCCGTGGATTAACCTTTGTCTTGGATCCTTATTAATTATCACTAGTCCTATGAGCATTGGATTCATTCCGTCTTTAAAAGACGTTTGAAACATACCTGCTGCACAATTGGAAATATTAGCTTTAAAAAAATATAGTGAAGCTGCCCAGCGCCCCCCTCCACTACACCCCTGGTGGGTGAGCAGTGGTGTCGGTTTAATTTCACAGAAGGACTTCCTGGTTCTAATCTGTATTCCCTCCTTGTACTCCAGAATGGACTGACTCCACTACACCTGGTAGCCCAGGAGGGTCATGTGGGAATCGCAGATACGTTGGTCAAGCAAGGTGCCTCTGTGTACTCTGCTTCACGGGTAAGCTTTGTTTAACATAATCTCCACAAAACAACACTTGAAAGTGGTTAACTTGGTCTGTAGTTTTTATAAAAATGTGATATCTAACCAATGAAATGGATTAACAAGAGTTTGTGACTAAATAATAATTGAATCCATTGGAGCATGTGTTCTTTTTCCCATTTCCTGAAAAGCAACAGTTGTGGACATACAGTAAAGAAACCTGTGCTGCTACAGTACCAATCTGTTTCAATGAATAAAATCAAGTCAAGTGTGGGAAAAACACAATAGGTAGACATAATCCAGGAGGCTCCTTGGTTACAATACACATTCAAAGGAAAGCGTTTAATCTGCATCAAAGCACCACGGCTAGCTGCCAATTATGACTATTCTGAATACATTTTGTTTACACAAGTTCTCTCCATGAGATTTACGACCTAATTTTCACCACTTAAGCCCTATTTTGCTTCGGCATGTGACGAATAGCGAATATATCCTAACAGTACAAGCTCAGAACACATTTAGACCACTCGCCCTAGCTTTGACGACCTTCCAGGCTTACGGCCGAGCTACACCGAGCACATTTGTGCGTGTCTGTGCATGGAATTTAGTGTGCGTGTACAACGCATTTGGAAAGCTCCAATGTATGTCAATGATACCGGCTAGACCAGACAGCCTATACTGTATACCAGGGTTCCCCAATAGGCGGTCCGTGGGCCATTTGCGGCCCGCGGAGCGCCCCCTTGCGGCCCGCGGAATAATAAAAAAAAAAAAAAAAAACTTTTATTTATTTATTTATTCTTTTTTGGGGGGGGTTCCAGATATAAATAGCATTAAATGGGGGTCAGTAGCCTATGCATGTCAAACTGGGCATCCTTTTCAAATGGGGTCCTGCCCTGAAAATGAATTTTCAGGGCAAGACCTCGACCTCACGATAACGAGTAAACGAGATGACAAGCATTCCCCCCTCTGTGTTAGATGGGCTACACACCTCTTCACGTGGCCTGTCACTATGGCAACATCAAGATGGTCAAGTTCCTCCTCCAGCAGCAGGCCCAAGTGAACTGCAAGACCAGGGTAATGTCTGTCTGTCTGTCTGTCTGTCTGTCTGTCTGTCTGTCTGTCTGTCTGTCTGTCTGTCTGTCTGTCTGTCTGTCTGTCTGTCTGTACCTATCGTGATTCGTGAACTCTCATTCACACACACACACACACACACACACACACACACACACACACACACACACACACACACACCACTTCTGCCTTTGTTTCTCTCTTGCGTATATTGTCATCCCCCTGGGCCTAATCTGCGCACATTGTTTGATACGCATTCATTGTATTAAACAATGAATCTCTCCAGTCATTGTCTGTTTCTGTTCAGCACACACTGTTACACTCCTCAGCGTTCATTTATCCATTGGTAACTCTGAGAGAGTTACATTTGTACTCTCTCTGAGTTAAATGAACACGGAGGACTTTACTGTGTGTGGTTGTTCGTCAGATAAGGTTCACTGTATATGTATACCTTTCTCTCCCTTTCTCTTTCTATTTGAGCAGTGCCTAACCGCTCCAATGACCAGCTATGTGTGTCCCTATGTATATCTCTTGTCTCTGTGTCTGTTTGAGTAGGACAGCTGCAACACTGCTGGGTGACCACTGAATGGCACTGTTGAGCAGCCTACACGTACACGCCCATTCACACTGACCACTATAACTATAACAATACAAGTATAACTAAAAATAAAACTGTCCAGTACAGTACAGAGTACAGTACAGTAACTATCACAAATTCACAATAAAAGTATAGGTGCACCGCTCAGTTCACACAGGTGTGTTTTGTTTTTGTTTTTTTCTCTCACAAATACTTCTCTCTGTCCATCGTTCCCCTTTTTTACATATATGTATTTCTTCTCTGTTATAATAATGTGTAATAATGTGTATAATAAATGCTCCAAGTCAAAAACCGTAAACAGAGAAATGTGACTGGAGATGGGGGGTCCCACCGGTACAAGCTTCAAGCACACTCTCCCAAGAGAGTGTGTTTGAAGCTTGTCCCGGTGGGACCCCCATCTCCATATACAAGATGTTTTAACTTCGAGCACCTCGTTATCACGGACTGGAGTCTTCACACATTTTTCGATATCTCAGCAGCACTCGGCTCGCCTCTATTCTAAGAGAAATGTGACTGACGTCCTTTGCGCTGACACATATAGATCTCCATTATCTGGGTGGGCACACCGACGGGCAAGGAGTAGGACGCTGTAAGACTCACATTGGTCCACTTAGCTTATAGGGCCCCACCAAAAAGCCCACTAGCCAGAACGGGTGTTGGGGTGGACTGGACACACACACAAACGCTGCTCTGGTTGTAAAGCATGTGTGGAACAAGAAAGCACCCTTAGACGTTTTATCATGACATGATTTACGGTCTAATATTTATATGGCATATATCCCATTCTATGGAAGGTCTAGGGGTCCTTGTAACAGTTCATACTTGATGGATGATCTGTGTCTGTCTCTCATTCCTTCTCCTCCTCTCTGACCCTCCCTGCGTGTCTCTGTCCTTCTCCTCTCCCACCGTCCCTTAATCTCTCTGTTCTCCTGTTCCTCTCTGACCCTCGTCTGCCTCTAGGTGGGTTATACCCCTCTCCACCAGGCGGCGCAACAGGGTCACACTGACATCGTGACCCTTCTGCTGAAAAGTGGCGCTCAGCCCAATGAGATTACCACGGTGAGACACTCCTCAAAACACACCTTGCAACAGGACATCTAGGTGGTCGTATAGGGGTAAAACACCCGTGTTCGATTACCAGGATTAGGGATGGGACGATAATAGCACTGTTTAAGGGAAGGGGTCAGGGCATTCCACATGGGTGGCAGTGCTGTATAAGGAGTATTTACCCATGTTTGTTCTATATAGGTGGGCGTTACCAAATTGTTGTTTAAAGGGATAGTTCAGATTTTTTGAAATTAAGTTGTATGAAATACTTGCCATTAATATAGTGGTTGCAACTGTATTAATTGATTGCCCGAGTCCCGTGGTGGGAGTTCTGCTCTGGTTTTGGTCAATATTAAGTAGTTCCGGTCATTTTGTGGGGGACACTGGGGCCACGCAGTAAAAGTAAATTAATCCACAAAACTAGCGTAATTTGTATTGTTGACCTATTTCTAAAATATTAGCGCGACTTTCGTTCAACTTTGACCCCTCTATCACATGGAACTATTTTTTGGGCGTAGTGATATGGACACAAAAAGCATAGTTCTATGTGATAGAGGGGTAAAAAAAAAGAACGAAAGTTGCACTAATATGTCAACAATACAAATGACGTAAGTGCAACCACTATATTAATGGCAAGTATTTCATACAACTTAAGTTAAAACAATCTGAACTATCCCTTTAAGCTCCCTCTAGTATTGTGGCTGTGGGTGTCACTCATCATGATACCATCGTTAATCGCAGTTATTTTGGCCACAATAATCGTGACATGAAATCTCCATATCGTCCCATATCCACCCGGCGGATAGAGGTAAAAACAGCTGGGTTCAATTCCCAGCATAGAGGGAAAACCACCCGGATTTTGGTTCTTGGGACAGAGGTAAAACACCTGCACTTGAATTCCTGGCATGAAGGTATAGAACACCTGGATTTGATACCTGGCATGAAGGTAACGAACACAGCTGGCCGTGTTCGCGGGTTCTCTTTTGCTGCAATATCAACTCCTACTGGTTAGTCAGTGAAACTCGTCGCTGTCAGCTGCAGTGGATGGTGACCGCATGTGTATCAGAGGGGGCCATGTGGTTGTCTAGATTCGCAGTGACACATGGGGAATTGACGACCACTAAATTGGGAGAAAATAGAAAGAATTCAAATAATCCATTTAACTCCCCCCTTTCATCGTCATCCATCCGTGACCATTTCCTCCCACCTGTCCCTGCACCTTGGCAGAAACATCATGTAAAAGAAGCAACGCAAAACAAACATCTACAAGTCTCCCAGTCTGCCCCCTCCCCCCCCCCCCCCCCTCTTTTAGAATCTCTCGTCATCCAACTCTTAAGCCTAATACTTCAGACCAAAGATTTGTGACGACTCAAAACCGTTTCAAGCCTGATTTATACTTTGTCGTACAACAGTGTCGCCGTGCACCATAAATAGCCAACCTAGCTTTTTATATTGGCTGTTTTCGGCGGTTGACATGGTCATGCGACAGAGCATAAATTAAACATTGGTCTGAATTATCCCTTAAGCCTCAATCATTCTTAGCTGTGAGTCAGAGTTCTCACTTTCGGGTCAAGCTGAGAAGCCCCCCCCCTCTCCCCACACACACACACACACACACACACACACACACACACACACACACTCTACACACACACTCTACACACACACTCTCACAAAATAATAATAATAACCCTAACTTTGAAAATGTAATTGAATCTTTAAATTGTCTTTCGCTTTGACATTTGTAATAACGATCCTGGTGCACATGCAGGATGAGGTTCCTGGAAAAGGTTGATATTTTAATGGAAAGATGTTGACCTTCATCAGCCCTGAAGCTTGGTCCGAAAGTAACAACACTTCTTCACACCTCGCCTCCCGTTATTGTTCATGCATTTCATTTGTATGATTCCAAAATCCAACAGTTTGTTATCTAGGAACGGGAAAAGAGTATATATGTACATGGCATGAAAGTACATGTATGATGATTCAGAACTGAAATTGCTTGAGCATCTAAAGGAAGGCTTTTCTTGGTGCTGGTCAAACTGTTCCTGCACCTGGTCAGAAAAGCCAGACGTCTTGAGTCGCAGCCCTCTTGTGACACTGCCTGGCATTTTTGAGGACGCATCCGTCTTCATGTTTAACCACTTTAACCCTGGCATCTCCGATAATAAGATAAATATAGCAGATTTATAATCTTCTAGATCGCTGGTTCCCAAACAGTGCATCGGGACCCATTTGTGGGTCGCCAAATTTCCCTTTTGTTCTCTGTATTTTGTTTTTTTTAATTATTATCATTTCAAAGGTTTTCAAAAAACCTTTCCAAAAAAGCTAATTTTTCTAAAAACCATTTCAATGTCGAATCGAAGAAATTCCATAAATTACAAAACAAATGTAGTGAAAGTAGTGAAAATAGCCGATCTACAAGCTCACAAAACGGCGTGAAGTGACGTGTTGTGATCTTCTATATCTGTTATTTTTGCTAGTTTGGGTCCCGGGTGGGGGAATCAAATTTCTCTTTTGGGTCACGGGCTAACCACTGTTCTAGATCAGCTAATAGATTTTAGCTCATCGTATGAGGATATAGGGCTTGAGTGGTTAAAACATGGCATTGAACCTTGCTGGATGCAGGATGCGGGTGCGATAAACATGTGGTTTTCTCTTTGTGTAGAACGGGACGTCTCCCCTGGGCATTGCTAAACGGCTTGGCTACATCTCTGTAATCGACGTGTTGAAACTGGTCACAGAGGAGTCTGTGTCTGCTGTGAGTAACATATGGAGCTTCACACATGATCGTCAGATTCGTCACATCTTCACGCAAAGGCGGCATGCAACCTTGACTCTTAGCACCCCATCCGCACTGCCAGCGATGCGAGCGAGCAAGTGAACAAGGAAATCTCCTTAAAACTAGAAAAGCAGTTCCTGCAGAAACTGCGTGGGCTCGCCGAAAACCTGCAATGTGCAGTAGAAAATGTATTAAAGCTGAAGAAAAAGTTGCCAGGTAGCGGCAGAGGTTTGAATGTGCTGCAAACACCGATAGCACCTCTGTGTGAACTAGAAAGATCTGACCCTTCCTCGTGCAAAAGATTTTACAAAATACATTTTGTAAAAAGGAAAATACAAGCATAAATAACTGCGTAAATCTGAACATGTTGAAGTTTGAACTAGATTTCTAGCACAATTATGTGGAAGTAGTTAAATGGCCAAAAAAGTGGCTATAGAGAACTAGTGTGTGCTCACTGGAGAGAGCCCACAATCATTGTTTTTCAATGGGACTGTCCTGACATACCTCGAGCGACAACGCACTGTGCAGCGACGTCGTCCACCCCTCATATAGAGTCTATTTGAACGAGGTTTCGCTGCCCCAAACACTTTTATTGGTTGAGATCTACACGCTACTATTTATTGTTTTTTTAATTGGTTCAGGCTACGTCGCAACGCAATGGCCGACGTTCCATATCAGCACATTATCGCCGTCGGAATGCTGTCGCTCGCTTGCTCCTTGCCTGTGCAGATGAGGTGTAACAGTCTGACTGGTATTTTCAAACGATGGGATTCTGCTACAAGACATTTATCACGTTTCAGTGTCTCATGTAGAGCCCGGCCGATTAATCGCTCGACAGAATTTATCTTCTGATATTGGACGATCACAGATATATCGGTATAAAACTTTTATTTATGTTTTTATTTTTTATTATTTTAACACAGTTAAACACCTACCGGTATATATATATATATATTATATATATATATATATATATTATACATGCTTTCATTTCATATTATGTGTCACAACTGTTAGGAATCAATGCAAAAACATGTTTTATACGTATATAAAAATATATCAGCCGATAGATCTCTCTTTCGGAATTTCTTGTTTTCTAATATCGGCAAAAAAACCGGTATCAGTCTGGCTCTACTCTCATGCTTGTGGACAAAACAGAAATCACGTTTGTCATTTTCACCCTCCCTCTGTCCTCTTGTGTCTATTTCTCTCCTCTCTGTCGCTGTCTATCCGTCTCTCTCTCTCTCCGTCTCTGTCTCTGTCTCTCTCTCTGTCTCTCTCTCTGTCTGTCTCTGTCTGTCTGTCTCTCTTTCTGTCTCTGTCTGTCTGTGTCTCTCTGTCTCTGTCTGTCTCTCTCTCCACAGATAACAACAGAGAAGCATCGGATGAGTTTCCCTGAGACAGTGGATGAGGTTTTGGATGTTTCGGAGGATGAGGGTAGGCTGGCAAAATTTGGCTGCAGATCAAACACTTTTTATTCCACAGTTAATTCCAACCCCGCCGTTCGATTTGTCTGACAGCAGTGGTGGAAAGTAACTAAGTGTGTTTAGTACTAAAATACTGTACTTCAACCCATACATTTCAGATATTTTAAAATAGTCGAAAGCATGTGAGCATCTACATGCTCACATTGTGTCGCAATATTTTTAGACATTGTATACATTCTGCATAATGAGTACTTTCTACTTGTTTTGGTACATTTTGATACCAATAGTTTTTTTTTTTCTTTTTTACTTTTACTTAAAGGAGCATTCATTGATTTGGGTGATTTGGAAAACCACCCAGTCCGCCCAGGTAACAAAATGTGCACATGCACGCTCTACAGTGGGGGGAAGTGCAACAGGCCAACAGCATGTGCACCAAGGCCCGCCCCCACTCGATCATGATTGGAGGAAGGCCCCTCTCATCCTGAAGGTTTTGCCACCCGTCACCAAAACTGAAACTAGGGTTTTTTGACCCCAGGGGCTCACTGGGGACAGGGAGGATTTCCTTATATGGTCAGCACACTCTATAGTAGGGAGGATTATCCAGAAAAAAAGAAAAAATAAGTGATATTTGAATTAAGTCAAATCACTGAATATACCTTTAAGTCCATTTTGAATTCCAGATTTTTACTTGTAACAGAGTATTTCTTCATCTCATACTTACTTTTACTACAATATTTGAGTAGTTTTTCCACCACTGACTGTACCACAGTTAAATCCAACCTTGCTGTTTCATGAGTTGACTGAGAGGCATTCGCCATTATTCCCTCAGTAGCACAAGCACACACAGAGCACTAAAACGGATTGACCAGCCAGCACCAAAAATATCCCAAATGGGCTGAATAAAATGGTATATCCCACTTAAAAAAACGATGACCTGAATGCTCTAGAAAGGAACTATGGAACTATTCTTCTTTGTGGAATCAACTTTCATAAAAAGTTTGTGTCATCATCCAATCATAAATCTTGATAATGAAACAGTGGTATATTATATTCACAATAATACACTGAGGTTTGTGCAGGACCATGATATTGGTGCAGGTGTGCTGTGCTTATAGACACACCTGTAACAACATTTAATGGTATAATAGCACAAACCTACACCCTACAGTATGTACACCAAAAACTCTCCGCCAAAAACAACTGATCTACAA
The DNA here is from genome assembly GCF_951216825.1 of Electrona antarctica. NCBI lineage: Eukaryota > Metazoa > Chordata > Actinopteri > Myctophiformes > Myctophidae > Electrona > Electrona antarctica. The sequence continues at coordinate 39,279,985 of NC_136797.1, forward strand.
GTGCACAATGGGTCACATTGCAAAGATTGTAGATTGGCTATTTTTTGCCAACACATTCACACCGGAAGAGTTTTGTATTACTGTATATTGCTTAAATCTATTTCATTTCCAAGGCATTTTCAACTATGACTCTATGTCATGGTGAAAGATTGTGCCATTCAACACGTGACCATAGCACCAAGAGTTCAATTATTAATATAGATGGTTTCAGGCTATAAGCAAGCAATAACACAGCTGCCCTGAACAGTCCAGCCTTTGTGAACATTCGGTTATTAACTGTAGAAATGAAATTAAACTATCTGGCGAGCAGCTAACCTGCATACAAATGTCCATAAGATTTTTTTTTTAATCCATTCTTACCAGTTGTGGTACTTTTCCTTGATCCTGTAGCCAAATTCCAATACCCCAAATCTCTGCTATCGGTCACTCACACTCGATCGCTCCAGCATGGCGGTGTTACGGAGACATTGTTGACCTGCCGAAACATGTGACCATCTTGTCACTGGACTTCACATAACCTACATGGAGGTCTTTAAATATGTGGCTAAAATACCGCTAGGTTAAACTCTGCTAATAAACAAACCACAATTATTTACGTTCGGACACTGACTGATGTCTACACGATTATCACATATTTCAGCAGGTCACCAATTTCACCGTAACACCACCATGCTGGAGTGAGCGAGTGGCCGACATTTTGGGTGTTGGAATTCAACAGTCGAGCGGATGTTCTCAAGGCTTTCCACACATGTCTCCTAGCAACGACAGACTGTTGAAACCGTCTATATGACTGTACATAATGACCTGTTTCCATCTGCTTCGTAGGGGTTGCCCAGCTAACGTTAGGTATAGGACTGTGTCTGTATACTACACCTGTGTGTTTTGTCGGTTGTCCGGTGGCTCGTCGTCAACTCTGTGCCTCGCATTGCAATTGCACATTTCTCATTTTCTCGATCTGCGTGTTGCTGATTGTTTTGTTTTTTTCCAGTTCGTACTGATTCCCATTAGTCTTTTACAGTATTGAAATACTAATATTCTCTCTCTCTCTCTCTCTCTCTCTCTCTCTCTTACATTCTCCTCTCTCTATCTCTCTTTTTCACTGTTTTCATCTGTCTCTGTCTTTTCTCCTTCTCCTTCACTCTCTCTTTCTCTCTCTAGTTTTAGGGTTACTCTCTCTTTTTTTGCTCTCTCTTCTAGGGTTAGGGGTACACTAGGGTTATAGTTATTCTCTCTCTCTCTCTCTCTCTCTGGTTAAAGTTCTATAGCTCTTTCCCCTCTCCCTCTCTTTTCTTCATGTCTACCCCTATACACTCTCTCTCTCTCTCTCTCTCTCTCTCTCTCTCTCTCTCTCTCTCTCTCTCTCTCTCTATCTCACTCTCTCTCTCTTCCTCCCCACTCTGTTACTCACTCTGTCGAAGCTTAATGTGAAAACACCATCAGTCAGTCATTCATTGTCATGTGACCGTGACATTTTCCTTTTACCAGTGTTCAGTGTCTACATCTGTCCTCCGACAAGACTACCCAATTTCACCATTAGAGGAAAATCAGATACATAAAAGATAAACAAAAGTGTTGCTTCTGCTGCTGTTTCTCCTCCTGAACACGAGAGCTCTAGGTTAATTGATCCATAACTTAATTACACTCGGGCAGGCTGGGCCCATAAACTGCTCAGCAAACAGCATGGCCGCAACGGCTGTTTACACATGGAGGTGTGTCTCTTGTAGCATAATTAGAAAAACAAATACAATCGTCTAAGTGTTTTTGTTTTTGTTTTTTTTTACACGATTTTTCTAGCTCTGTTTTTTCACCCGGTGCCAATTGCCTAAGCTGTAATCCTGGGCGCTACTCTCCCTCTGTCAACCTGGGGAGAGTCCTGAACTGAGCTCATGCTTCCTTCAGTGCATGAGGAGTGAGCAGGCTGCTTCTTATCACCTGACAGGGGGGAGTTTCCCCTGACATTTTTAGTGTTGGTTTGTTATTGGTTTCCATTGTTGAATTATTTTTTCATCTGTTCTGAATAGTACACCAGTGCCACGATTATCATCATCATCATCATCATCATCATCATCATCATCATCATCATCATCATCATCATCATCATCATCATCATCATCAGTTTTTTGACAATATCCCTCCCTAAATAACCAAGTTATTCTCTCCTAAACAGAAACAGCCATTACTCCACGTGGTTTCATCATCTCTAATGGGCATGCTCAGTAACATGCTGTTAGCAGCAGGCGCCTTGAAGTTTGCCGTCCACGCAATGTGTCAACATTCACCGTCTTACTTAGCTCTGGTCCGAGAAGGAGTTCTCCTTCTCGTTAGAAGGAGTTCTCCGTAACGCTATGGACCTGAGCTGCGTCTTACCTAGCTTTTTCACTCCATCGGCCTCCATTGGCTCTACTTGTTGTTCGGTTTGACTCCATGACTTTTCTGGGATCACGAAAAGGGACGGGAAGGAAGATGCTGTGATGAATAAGACGATTAATCCTGTGCGCGCCACTCATTACACTGCAGAAAGTTTCCATCTGAAAATCATTGGCTGATATAGGAGTAATCATTTTGTTTCAAGCTTATTCTCCAAACACGGAGACGCCACCAGTTAAAGAATGTTATAGACAGCTGGTTCCCAAACACTGGGTCGGGATTCATTTGTGGGTAACAGACATTTTTATGCATACCTTTATCTTTTATTTCCTACATTTTATTGTTGATTATTGCCCGTCGCAGTCGGCCACCGGCCTACTTGGGAACGATGCAACTTGGAAACCTAATGATATATGTTGTCATAGCACCCGTTTTAACTGTCAGCCGGTTTCCCACATGGAGATCTGTGTATGTACCTGTGTGTGTGAAGACTGCAAACTAAAAAGTGTACTTGGCAATCAATTCGGCCTACTGGCAGAACCTAATTGGCTGAGGCAGAGGCTGGAAATTGCACAGGTGAAAGGAGTTGGCCTTATTAGGCCCACTGGCCTGACCAGAGCCTTTTGTGGTGGTTCTGGAGAACCGTGGGTCCGACCGACTCGATACCTGGCACTGCACTCCCTGTGGGGGTGTGGAACGCGTGTGTCGAATGTGAAGTCGGTGGGTCAAACGGTTCTCGAGTTACGTGCATTACAACCGTACACACGTACTGTACGCACGCACACACATACGCACGTACGCAGAGACGTGGCACATTATATAGTAGATTTCTGGACATTTTCGAAAAACATTTTCATGAAAGTAATTTCATGAATACAATAAATCTTAAACATTTGTTTTCTAACTGATGGAATTTCTTAGAAGTAGTGAAAATAGCCGATCTGCAAGCTTGCAACGTGGCACGAAGCGACACATTGTGAGCTTGTAGATCTGCAAACATCTCATTTCTCTTTTGGGTCTTGAGCTAAAAGGTTTGTGAACCACTGCTCTAGAGCAGGGGTTCTCAACCCGTGGGTCGCGACCCCTCGGGGGGTCGCCAAATTATTTTAGGGGGTCCCCAAATTATATTAAAAAAAAAAAAACGATTTTTCAAAAATAGCAGACCTACAAGCTCGTAGCGCGCCACTCGGTGGCGCGCTATGAGCTTGTAGATCTGCTATTTTCCAATAGCTAAATTATAACATAATGCTTAAAACACCAAAAGGGGTTCCCGCCCAAAATGGGTTAAGGTTATTGTAGCAGTCAATTTATATTGGGGGTCGGGAGGGGGCGGGGCGGGGGTCCCGAGACATTGCCAAAGCATTTCCGGGGGTCCCCGGCCAAAAACGTTGAGAACCCCTGCTCTAGAGTATAGACGATTCCTGAAGTAATTCTTAAGCCTGATTCATACTTTGTTGTTCGATGGTGCCGTTCACCGAAAATACAGTACAACAATACTGTATAAATTGTCATTCTTGGGGCAAATCTAGAATGCCCTGGATGGAAAAAATATGATTCCTTTTAAGTCAACTTTGAAGGCAGACTAAGTTAAGATTGATACTTTCTGCAGTGTATTCTCTTGCTGTGTTCTTGTTGTTTTTGTCTGTGATTTGTTCTCTGTCTACTCTGTCCTCCCTCGGTCTTCAGCCGTCTTACATGAGTGTGTGTTGCTTGCAGGAGACGAGCTGCTGGGGATGGACGGAGCTCGCTACTTGAAACTCGACGACCTCAAGGACCAGGACGATGACTTCCTGTCACCTAAGAAGACCCTCCGAGAGTTTGAGAGTGGCCTGGGCACCACGTGAGTTCGCCACGCACTGTGCAGCTATTTTTGGAATGATCTAAAGGAACTAGTAATTGAAGTTTTCCAATAATTGTAGTGGGAGTAAAAATAAAACTAGAATATTTGCCCCTGAGATGTAGTGGAGTCGAAGTATAAATTATCAAAAAGTGGATGAATTACTCAAGTAAAGTGATGTGCTCCGTGACCTGACCGCCCAGCGCACACACAAAAACTGCACATATCCGAACGCAACCATAGTGATTAGTGATCACTGGACAACCCCAACTTCTGAGTAGGGTCGGTCAGTGCGGGCATTCAGCACACCCGGGGCGCAGCACACCAGATTTTGTAACGACAACGCACTGAGTGCAGTAGTGCAGGGGTTCTCAACGTTTTTGGCCGGGGACCCCCGGAAATGCTTTGGCAATGTCTCGGGACCCCCGCCCCGCCCCCTCCCGACCCCCAATATAAATTGACTGCTACAATAACCTTAAACCATTTTGGGCGGGAACCCCTTTTGGTGTTTTAAGCATTGTTATAATTTAGCTATTGAAAAATAGCAGATCTACAAGCTCATAGCGCGCCACCGAGTGGCGCGCTACGAGCTTGTAGGTCTGCTATTTTAGAAAAATCGTGAAAATAAAATTTAAAAAAAAATCTTTTTTTATTTATTTTTTTTAAATACATTTGGGGACCCCCTAAAATTATTTGGCGACCCCCCGAGGGGTCGCGACCCACGGGTTGAGAACCCCTGCAGTAGTGCACTGAATAAAAGAACGACGAGGGCACACCAGTGTGCTCAGTGCGAATTTTCCGAACGCACCCCACGAGATAGCATGAGATATGACACGATAAGGTACTTCAACAATAATCAAAGTGGAAGCGCATCTCAGTGGTCTTACATGTTTGACCCTAATAGCTCTATTCTCATTCCATGTGTGCCTTAGGCCCTACTCTCCTGCCATTCCCAGAATTCCTTGTGTTTCTCCAGAGACAGTTCTACTGGATCAGGTATGCGTAGCTGCTGTTATGCATATCACCGTATGAACATGCGGTGTTATGGTCAGAGGATGTATTGCGTTTTGTAAGCCTGGGTACCCTTTGTGCTTGAATGAATATCTGAATATTAAGTTTGTTCCATTTCTTGTCTGGAATGCTTCACACACACATACAGTACATGACATTTTTTACTTTTCCTGTCATATTCTTCTGAATATAGTCTTTTTATTGTTTCTTTCTTTTTTTCTCTATCCCTCTGTCTTTCTCTCCACCTCTCTATTTCCATCTCTCCTTTCTCTCCCCTTTCTCTTTCACTCTTCCTCTGTTTCTCTTACTCTGCTTCCCTCTTTCTCTCAACATAATGTCAAACAATAATTTCATAATTAGTGTTAATTAAACACAGTTGAATTGCTAATACTGTACAGTATTAACAATGTATATTATCAGCTGAGTTAGAATGTATTATTTATAATTATTTTCCCCAGATGTGTATTCTGTGCTTTGTGTATAAATTCAATATGCTACAGTCAGTCAGCAATCATCTGATTTCTCATTAATTATTAATATACTGTAGTGTATAGTGTATATTCTTTCTATTCCATTTCTGGAATATCTTTGATTGTGTTTTTGTGCGATCATAACCAACCAAACTCAAATTGCTTCCTGTGTATGTACATGTTTGCGTGCATGCGTGGCATATAGCATGTGTGAACGTACTCGGCCAAATACTAAAGTGATTGTGGATCTGTCTTCAGCACACTCCGACCCCCTTAGGAAAGGACTATGACGAGGACTCCCTGATCCCCAGCAGTCCTGCTACGGAGACGTCAGACAACGTCAGCCCAGTGGCCAGTCCCATTCACACCGGGTAAAGAATCTTTAGTTTTTGATTTAACTGACTTACTTTATTACTTTGATTTTTAGCTTTGCAATGCTGTGTAATGTTAGCCTGGTTAATAAACCAGACCGAATCAGCCGTTGGCAAAAAGAAATTGCCTACCAGCGGATTACGGTCTGGCGAGGCTCAGTAGCACGCCTCTTTCCTACAACCGAGAACAGGTCGGACCAATCGGGACACTGTATGCAATATGGGCGGGCTTTGGTACAGTGACGTTCAATGCTTGAGACTTTTGACTGACAGTAGCTCTGACCAATTGCGTCAAAGAGAAAATGTTTGAACCCGCCCCCCGGGAAATGAAATCCAAGTGGAGCCAGCCCAGACTAATATACCACGACAGTGTTGTGTGATATTAGTCTGGTTTATTAGCCAGGCTAGTGTAATGTCTATTCTGCATAGTACAATCCCTGAGCGTTAATGTTACTCTGAGAGTGCACAAATGTAACCAAATGTAACCCGGAACACTGGTTACATTTGTACACTCTGTGCGTTTTAACAGCGAGCGACAGTCTGGCGTATTGTCCGGAAGTGCATTATTTGTCTTTGGAATCCGGTAACTACTGGCTATCAGTGGCGTGCACAGATAGACACTAGGGGGTGCTAGAGCACCCCCTAGTGTCCCTAGTGTCCCTAGTGTCCCTAGTGCCCTTTTGGCAATGTGCCCTTTTGAAAAAAAAAAAAAAAGAAAAACTTTTTTTTCCTTTTTTTTTTTTTGATTTTTCAAAAATAGCAGACCTACAAGCTCGTAGCGCGCCACTCGGTGGCGCGCTATGAGCTTGTAGATCTGCTATTTTTCAATAGCTAAAGCATAACATAATGCTAACACCAAAAGGGGTTCCCGCCCAAAATAGATTAAGGCAACCGGACGGTTCCACGCGCTGCACAAGGTGCCCTTTTTTTAACTTGAGCACCTGCCCCTCTAAATGTCTGTGCACGCCACTGCTGGCTATAGCAGGCGAAGAGGCGATAGTCGAAAAGTGGGCGGAGGAACGTCGTTCAAAAATAAGAAAATGTTCTTTGTATGTATCTTGTATGTATCTTTAGGACGACATCGTCTGGCGATAGCCAATCAAATTCATGTGATGCTTTATTTACCCTCCTCTATGTGGAACGGTGATACGTTTACATTACGTCATACAGTATGGTAATGACAGCAGGAATACTCACTAGGAGATTTTTATCGCCCAGAGTCGCCGCTGTTCGCCCCTCTGTTAAAACGTAGGGTCACAGTTACAGTATCCTACTTGTTGTGGATAAGTTAACGCTGATTATTTCACGGCTTGGTCAATTCTGATTGGTCAATCAATTGTTACATTTTGGGTCATGATAAGTAGCTGTGTAATAAGCAGGATAATGAATGGTGCGCGCAGCGCCCGCCCGGTCTTTGTTGAGAAATAAAACACTTCAGGGTGATAAGGATCAGGGTTTATTTTTCAACAATGCTCACCATTCATTATCGTCTGTGGATTGTACTGTGTACTACTGTGTTGTCTGCAACTTCTGTATTTTGTCTTGAATGCTGGTCAGGGTTCTCTTGAGAATATTTAATTTTTTGACATATAATATTCAGCATTGGCTTGAGAAACCGCAACTGCAACTTCTTCCCTAACTAGTATATTTTGCCTGTTTTCCGTGCTTTTTAATGTTTAATGTTATTTGCTACGCTGTAATGTGTTGCTTTTATTCTCTTGTTTTTTTTGTTGCTGTTTTTATATGTTGTTGTAACTTCTTGTGCTGCTGTTACGTTGACGAGTAAAATAATGTATCTCAGCGGGATTTGTAGTATAAATAAAGGTCTAATAAAATCCAGTTCTGTGGCAGTGGGCAAGGACGTTGGGTTTAGTATAAATCATGAAGGAGAACACTTTGACCCAGAGGCACGGCTGTAGCTGGACTCTGGGCTTTGTTTAAAAGGCTTTCCCTCCTAATGAATCACACAGGAGCTCTTTTTATTAACAGCAGGTTACAGGTCATTAGTTATGCGAATGTGACTGATAACGGTTGCACTCTTGCAGTGGCGTGCACAGACATTTAGAGGGGCAGGTGCTCAAGTTAAAAAAGGGCACCTTGTGCAGCGCGTGGAACCGGCCGGTTGCCTTAATCCATTTTGGGCGGGAACCCCTTTTGGTGTTAGCATTATGTTATGCTTTAGCTATTGAAAAATAGCAGATCTACAAGCTCATAGCGCGCCACCGAGTGGCGCGCTATGAACTTGTAGGTCTGCTATTTTTTTTTTCCTTTTTTTTTTCAAAAGGGCACATTGCCAAAAGGGCAGGGGGTGCTCTAGCACCCCCTAGTGTCTATCTGTGCACGCCACTGCACTCTTGCACACTTTATGAAGCCCGCCCGGGGTTTATTTTGTCCCTCATTCATACAGGTACCCTCATTCATACAGGTACCCCATAGCGCGTCACCGAGTGGCGTGCTACGAGCTTGTAGGTCTGCTATTTTTGAAAAATAGTGAAAATAAAATTTAAAAAAAAAATCTTTTTTTTTGTTTGTTTTTTTAAAATAATTTGGGGACCCCCTAAAATAATTTGGCGACCCCCCCGAGGGGTCGCGACCCACGGGTTGAGAACCCCTGGTTTATTGGACATTCAGAAAGAGTTTTCTGTTTTCCTGGCACCACTGCGACAGGCCAGCCACCTCCTCCAGGTCCCCTCGTTGTCGTTTGAGACTGTGTCCTCAGCAATCTTTACAATGGCGTTTGAGCCGTGTCTGGCCGTGCACAGGCACGTAACCCTGGGGGGCTCCAGTATTTAGGGGGAGGGTGGTAGAGGTGTGACTGCTCACCTGGCCACTTGATATCTGGCAGTTAAGAACATAGATCTATATAAGAAAGGCTAGATGGCTCGCCTGTGCTGCTGGCCAATGGAGAGTGACGTTGCTAAGTTTACTGTATATGTACTTTTTAAATAACCATAATTTGCTCAATTTTCAACCGATTCTCTGACATTTTGGTTTGTTATAAACATCAGATGATACTGCATACTTGGACTTTCATGTAAAAAAGACTTTTAGGTAGATAAGCATCCTGACTCAAGCCACGTTGATAATGTTTGTAATAAACCAACCCGTTTGTAAATCCTTCAGGATTTCAGCGAGTTAGTTAGTATTTTTGTTTGAGCTGATCACCAGCTACCATAGAACGTACCAGAAAAGTGCACTGTAGCCACAGGTGAACGACACCGGAGACTCCGCCTTGCACCATCTAGCCTTTATGTCTATGGTTAAGAAGTCCAGGACTCTCCGCACTGTACTGGTACTGTCCCAGGAGGAGTCAGGAGAGCCAGCCAGCTTGCTAGCCAGTCTTGTGGGGACTACGGTGTAATAAACAACAGCCTAACATAGCCCCACCATCCACTCTTTGTTGTTGTCAAGGTGGGAGATGGTGGCGTATAGAATCTGGGAGCTGGCGTCGTCGATGGATCTGTTCGGATGGTAGGCAAATTGCGATGGGCCCCGCGGTGCTGCGGGGAGAGCGGAGACGATGTGATCCTATATACTAGCCTCTCACAAAGCACTTCATGACCGCCGAGGTCAGCGGGGAGGCATTGTTGGGTACAGGGACAATGATGGTGACCTCTTGAAGCATGTCTGGGGACCACGGACTGGGCCTGGGAGAGGTTGAATGTGGTGGTGAACAGTGTTGATTTTGACAGTTTTAGTCATAGTCTTTTGAATACAATTCTGTTTTTCTATTAGTCTAGTTTTAGTGACTAAATCTACAGTTCATTTAGTCGACTACATTTCTTTTTAAAAAGAAAAAAAAAATATATATATATTTATTTTTTGGGGGGCCCCCCTAGTCGGGGGCCCCCGGGCTTCAGCCCACCCTAGCCCAACGGTAAATCCGCCTCTGGTTGGGGTGGCTGGTGATTTTCTTACCACTGCGGTGTGACATCGACGTTGTAGTTTTCGGAGGTCTGCACCTTATCACTTAAAACTAGTATGAATAGGCCTTTAGTCCCTCCGTAACATTTTAGTATAGTTTTTATTTGTTGACGAAATCGTCAGTGTATTTGGTCTTAGTTTTAGTCATCATAGCTTGGTTTTTATTTCGTTTTTGTCAGTGAAAAAAGGTAGTCGACGAACATTTCTCGTCATAGATAGACTGTGAAATCAACACTGGTGGATACAGTGCGCCAGCAGGCCAGCGTGGGTCGTGAATGACGACCCGCCCGGAGCTTCCGCCCTGGCCTGGGCAAGGCTGCTTTCCTGGCGTTCCCCGTTCACCCTTTTCAACGCACTCCCCGCGTCCTGTTCAGAGAAGACGAGCGTGTTCTCGGCGGCGAGGGGAGGAGCGCCCTCCCTTCCGTCATTGTCCGTATAGTTGAGCCCTGCCAGCTGCCAGGCTAGCGCTAGCATATTAGCCTCGAACCTTACTGTATGTAGAAGCCATTCAGATCGTTCGCCAGTGTAGCATTGGCACTCTTGATCCACTGGGTGCTTGCCCCTAACTGTGCCATTTACTATATGAGATGTTTATAATGCATTATAAACATACTTCTGATGCATTCTAATTTGCTTACTGTATAATTAATAGTTAAGAACAAATGCATGTCGTAATTCTTTAAAATAAATCATAGCACACAAAGCATTTTATAATGACTTATTAGGTAAGTTTTATAATACTTAATTATTGCTGGGAAGTAACAGACATTTTCTTTCATAGTGGCAAGGATTGTAATTATCATAATACATAATAATAATCTACAATGTATTATAATCACTGTTATAATTCATTATAGTGGGATTATAAGTAACTTTAAGTGGTCGTTGGTTGCTTTAAGCAAAGTAATGACATTCCTGAAAATGTTAATGCAATTCTTTTCACTATTTAACTTATCACCGTTTATAGTGACTCAGAATCACACTGTAGTGCATTATAACAGTTGATAGCCTACATTGTAATGTAGTCTATCATTCTAATGTATTATATCTATGACACAAATAATACACGATCCTGGCCAAAAGGAAATGTCTGAGTAAGTACTAGAGCGGTGCACATTGGGCACTGGCCTACTTGGAACGATGCAAGTTGGAAATGGATGCCCCACCCAGTTATTATGTCTGTGTCCCTTTTATGCCCATATATGGAGTTCTTTGTCAGGCATGCCAAAATATTGAGTCTATGCAGATGTCAGAACAATCATTGTTATGTCAGAAAAGGCCAGCTCCATATATGGAGATATAGGGGTGATCAGGTCCAGGATTTTGTGCTGTTCTGGACAACCGGCTATATCCGACGGACTCAACACCGGGCACTGCACTCCCTGTGGTGGTGTGAAACGTGTGTGTCGAATTTGAAGTTGTTGGGGCGAACTGTTCTCGAGTTACGTGGATTACAGACGTACGTACACACGTACGTACGTACGTACACACTGAGACTTTTATTTTTAGATATTTATAGATACATTCTGATACTTGACCCTACTTGACCCTACTTTAAGTCATTACAAACGGCTTTATGATGTGTTATGAGTGCTTATAATATAACTGTAATTAATTATATAGTGCTTGTAACTATATAACGATATGGGAGGGGGCTTAGTAATGGCGATTGAGGTCTGTTTGGCTCCACTTGTCGCGCAATGCATGCTGGGTAATGTCCTGCTAACCTATCCATTCTAATGCCTACCAGCTGGTGATGGATATAAGGCTGTATGCTTGAGACCACTTTGTTAAGAACAGATTTGTAAATTGATGATGCACTGTACTGGAGTTAACGGTTGACTATTGTACTGCATTGTTTTAGGACTGACATACCAGTCCAACCCCATCAGCAAAACAATCCACATACATTTTCCGCAAGTCCTGAAAAAGGAAACATATGTATACTGTATTTACCCACAAAATTGATCTGTTCCATTTGTTTTGTTCGTGTGAGCATCATTTCAGCTTCAACCAACAGTACTTAAGACTGGAACCCTGACTGTCAACTTAATAGCAGCAGTTGAATATGTGTCATCATATGACACAAAGACTCGCCTTTGTGTCTCCTACCGGAAACACAGCAGGTCATCAAATTATTGACTTATCCAGGAATGCACCAGAAACGAAAAGAAATCTTCATGAAGTCAAAGTTTCATGGGTTGGGTAATTGATAGAAAATAAGTCATTTTTTGGGTGAACTACTCTTCTAAGCCCTATTTTATAACTTGTAGATGATATTTCTTGCAATTTTGGAAAATGTAGCCATTTTGGAAAAGTTTGAATAGTGTGATAGTTTTGGTCGGGGGATTTTATTTAGAAACTGAACGGCGGGTTTAACGTGGTCAAGATTGTACTTCCTAATACATCATATTGAACCTCATTCTACCGTTTGTGTGTTTTGGGACTCTCAGCTTCCTGGTGAGTTTCATGGTGGACGCCCGGGGAGGCTCCATGCGAGGCAGCCGACATCACGGCCTGCGTGTCATCATCCCTCCGCGGACCTGTGCAGCGCCCACGCGCATCACCTGCCGGCTGGTCAAGCCCCAGAAACTGACCACCCCCCCTCCGCTGGTGGAGGGGGAGGGGCTGGCCAGCCGCATCATCTCGTTGGGTCCGTCCAGTATGCAGTTCCTCGGGTGAGCCTTTTATAGTTTGAGAAAGAAACATGTATGAAACGTATCGTTGCTGTCTTGTGAATAATAAAGTCTACATTTCTTGACAAGCAATGTCATACTCATTATAATTAATTTGAAATTACTGTGCCAGGAAAACACTATGGATGGAAAGGTACATCATGTACCTACCGGTATTTTGCACAACTGTTTATGTAAAACAATATGAATGGCTTTTAAAGTGGTTTTCCTCACATGAAAGAACATATCAGATGTCGTCATCTGTAGCCTAGTCATCTGTGTGCACAGCAGAGAGGAGGGATAGGTTTGAATTATTTATTTCCAATGATATTTTGATACTTTGATAATAGAATATCAAGTTTTACTCCAGTTTGGTTCTCTATGACAGGGGTTCTCAACCCGTGGGTAAAATGTTATTTTCACGATTTTTCAAAAATAGCAGACCTACAAGCTCGTAGCGCGCCACTCGGTGGCGCGCTATGAGCTTGTAGATCTGCTATTTTTCAATAGCTAAATTATAACAATGCTTAAAACACCAAAAGGGGTTCCCGCCCAAAATGGTTTAAGGTTATTGTAGCAGTCAATTTATATTGGGGGTCGGGAGGGGGCGGGGCGGGGGTCCCGAGACATTGCCAAAGCATTTCCGGGGGTCCCCGGCCAAAAACGTTGAGAACCCCTGCTCTATGAAATGGCATTTTTGAGGGGCACTAGCCCCTCCGTCTGCCTTTTGAAATTACATCATACTTCCAAGTCTATCGAGTTTTAACACATTGACTCCCATGGGAATCCATCATAATCATCGTTTCCCTGCTGTGTTTTTCACTAACCTTTGAAGAAGCACCTGTCCATTATCGTCGTTCCGTTTCACGAAAATCCACCTTAAAATGGTGCGTGGTTTGTTATAGTGTTCGAAAATCATCCACCGCTCAGACAACAACAACCAGCGAGGAACAGGGAAGCACGGGCGGAGCCAATGTGCCCCATAGACTAACATTGCACCTCAGTTTCTTGTAAATTGATTTCAATTAGTTAGAATGAATCCATACAGGATAAAATAAACGCTTACACAATTTTAAGTAAGAAAATGGAAATTAAATCGCACGTGTGAAGTGAGGGGCACCTCACTCCTTTGGTATTTATATTGTACCACATGACGTCACACAATGTTTACTGTTGTAAACAAACATTATAAGTCCATAGACTTTGGCTGCCTTTTTTGTTAAAAAAGTGCTCTAAACAAACACTTTGTTTGTTTAGACAAACAATCACTTTCCTTGCGGAACACGCTAAACCCGTCATTTTTCCCATTGTCTTTCCCTGCGGAACATGCTAAACCCGACTTTGGTTTTATATGTTTAATTCGCCGTTTTTTGATAACTTCTAAGACTTACGTGGATTCCCTCGGACAGAGTGACGAGGATGACACATTCGGATGACGTAACCGGAAATCGAAAACCTAAAACTGGCTAGGGCTTCTGAGAAACTGAGGAGCAATGTTAGTCTATGACTCATGGGTTCCATTTTCCCCGACATTGCTGCCCAGTGCTAGTGCGGCAGTGCCCCTCAAAAATTGTTATTTTTTTTTAAATAATTTTTATCCCACGATTTTGTAACCCATTTTTCACCCCTGTGTCAATTATCTAATGTGATCCTGGGCTCTACACACCCTCTGCCAACCTAGTCCCCATATATGGGGGACATGGGGAGAGCAACGGACTTGAACTCATGCTTCCTTCATGCCTGAGTGTCCAAGTTGCTCCTTTACATCTGACAGGGGGGAGTTTCCCTGGTTGGACGTACCGTAGCGCGTGGATGGAACACGTTATTCCAACCAGTTCCTTTACCCTCCATCAGGCGCCCCGACTGGCCAGGGGGAGGCAGTTTAGAGACCAGGATTACTGCATGTTTTTTGTGAGGGTACCTACCCTAGGGGACATGGGGAGAACATGCAAACTCCACACAGAAAGGCCCCAAAAACAATTGTCCAGAAGTGACTCAAGTGATCCATCCATCCATCCATCCATCCATCCATCCATCCATCCATGTCATGTTATCTGATTGCACCTTCCACAGCCCAGTGATTGTGGAAATCCCCCATTTCGCTGCCCTGGGCCGAGGGGACCGTGAGCTGGTTGTGCTCCGCAGTGAGAACGGCTCTGTGTGGAAGGAGCACCGCAACCGCTACGGTGACGAAGTGCTGGAGACCATTCTGAACGGCATGGATGAAGGTCAGTGTTGTGGAGAGGGATAGGGTTCAGAATCAGTTTTATTGTCACATCACAGTTTTACAAATAAAAATCACACCCGTGTGAACTGAGTGGTGCAACTACACATTTATTGTTATAGTTACTGTGACGTCACATACTAACCATAGCAACCATGCTCGTTTTTTTGGTTGCTAACCATAGCAACCATGCTCGTTTTTTTGGTACGAACAAACACGGGTACACGGGTACAAAGCCAGTTGTTGGAGTGGTTTGCACCGCTCAAAAAATCACACCTGTGTGAGGTGAGGGGCGCTCTAATCATCGTACATCATCATACATCATCATCAAGAACCTTATTGGCCAAGGGTTCCCACCGGCATACTGTACATATGCCGATTGTCTCAGACACATATGACGTACATTCTCCATCCATTGTCAGTGGCATTTAATGTTTGTGTTCAGACAGAATCCACACTATAGCTGTTTATAGGAGGGGCTAGCACCCCTCACAAAGTGGGTGAAATTTGTTGTGTTAAGGAGATCAAGGCAGGAAAGAAGAAAGTTTGAGCGCTTTTTCCACAAAAAAGTACAAGTAAAGTGTTTCAGATAATTATTTGAAGCTTGTTTCACAAAGGCACACTCGTTGGGTCTCTCTTAGCTTATTCAACAACAGAACACTCGTTGGGTTTCTCTTATCTTATTACATATTCGTCTAATCGCATTTTTTTGAGAATGAGATAAACACAATTAATTTTGTCATAATCATCATAATCGTGTCCATGTTGAAAAGTGTTCATACATAAAAAAGCAGAAATGGCAGATCTACAAGTTTACGACGCGTTGTAAACTTGTAAGCTATTTCCGCTATTTTTGTAAGAATAAAATGTATTCAAATGTAATTTCTTGGTATATTTCGGTTATTTGTATCTGGCCTGTGCACTTTTTTATTACGAAGCCTAAAAGGCAAACAGAAATGTAATTTCCATTCATATTGAATGTTCCACTGTCCAACACCGAAAACACAATTAAATCGTTAATCGTAATTATTTGAGTGACAATCAATCGTCAACTTAATCGTGACAGCCTTAAAGATAGATAGAACTGTTGGGGGGCCGGGATATTGTCCTCTAATGACAGCTTCTATTTAGTATTGCATGTGCACACCTTTCCCTTGACACACACACACACACACACACACACACACACACACACACACACACACACACACACACACACACACACACACACACACACACACACAGAGGGAGGGAGATAGCGATGGGGATATTAATAGACAGAAACACTGAGAGAAAGAAGGAGAGAGAGAGAGACAGAAAGACGTCAACTGACTTAGAGAAAATCAGTGCAAAACGCTGATGTGGTCTGGATTCTGTAAAGTCCATACCGTGCATGGCTGCTTGAGCAATAGTTGGATTTCTTTCATTAACGTTGACTTCTTTCCCAGCTTGGATTTGTATACTTTAGTATCCCTGTATGCGTGAACATGCGTGACGTAACCAATAAACGGACTGGGATTCTGTCCTCTTTCTCTTCCTCTCTGCCTCGTTCTCTCCCTCGTGGCCTCCGTCCGTACAGACCTGGAGAGTCAGGAGGAGCTGGAGAAGAAGAGGATCCGGCGCATCATCTCCACCGACTTCCCCCTCTACTTCGCCGTGGTGTCCCGCGTGCAGCAGGAGAGCGACCTGATTGGCCCGGAGGGCGGCAGGCTGTCCACCAAGCTGGTGCCCCACGTGGAGGCCATCTTCCCCGAGACGGCGGTCACCAAGAGAGTACGGCTGGGACTTCAGGTGAGGAGGAGGAGGATGCTGCATGGGAGAGAGAAGGGTGGCAGTTGCCATCCACCATATACCATCCACCATATAGCACTGTGAGTCACATCTTTATGGGTCTCTTACGTTTTTGTTTCCTATATTTTGTTTTTAATTATTATTATTTCAAAAACATTTTCAAATAACAAAATATTACAAAAAAAACGGTGGATTGTGCAGTCCGGGTAGGGAATGAGGCATTACCCCAGGTGAAGGAGTTCAAGTATCTCGGGGTCTTGTTCACGTGTGAGGAGAAGGAGATCAGCCGGAGAATCGGAGCGGCAGGGTCGGTATTGCAGTCGCTGTACCGCACTGTTGTGACGAAAAGAGAGTTGAGCCAGAAGGCAAAGCTCTCTGTCTACCGAGCAATCTTTGTTCCTACTCTCACCTGTGGTCATGAAGTGTGGGTCATGACCGAAAGAATAAGGTCGTGAATACAAGCGGCCGAAATTAGTTTTCTTTGACGGGTGGCTGGCATCTGCCTTAAGCCAAATTCCAATACCCAAAATCTCGGCCACTCGCTCACTCACACTCGTTCACTCCAGCATGGTGGTGTTACAGTGACCTGCTGAAACATCGTGTAGAGTCTGTAGACAATAGACATCACATAATGTCAGTGTCTGAATGTAAATCATTGCAGTTTGTTCATTAGCAGAGTTAAACCTAACGGTATTCAGGCCTCATTTTTAAAGACCTCCATGTAAGTTGTATGAAGTCCACAAGATGGTAACATATTTCGGCAGCCAATTCCTCACCAATTTCACCATAATGTATCATGCTGGAGTGACCGAGTGTGAGTGAGTGAGTGGCCAAGATTTTGGGTATTGGAATTTGGCTTTAGAGATAGGGTGAGAAGTTCAGTCACACGAGAGAGACTCAGAGTAGAGTCGCTGCTTCTTCGCCTGGAAAGGAGCCAGCTTAGGTGGTTCGGGCATTTGGTTAGGATGCCTCTCGGGCGTCTCCCTAGAGAGGTCCTCGAGGCACGTCCCACTGGGAGGAGACCCCGGGGCAGACCAAGGCGCTGTCGGAGGAAACACATTGACTGACTGGCCTTGGAACGTCTCGGGATCCCCCAGGAGGAAGTCACTAATGTTGCTCTGGAGAGGGATGTCTGGAACATTCTGGTGGAGCTGTTGCCCCCGCGACCCGACTACGGATAAGCGAGTGAAGATGGATGGATGGATGGATGGATGAAAAAACAAAATGATTTCAATGATTCAGTAATTTCATGAAGAAATGAAAGAAATTCCATATAGAAAAGAAATGTTTAAGAAGTACTGAAATATCTGATCTACAAGCTTGCAACACGGTGCGAAGCAACGTCCAGTGTGGCTATACAGCTGCTGTAAACAATGAAGTTTGACGAGTTCAGTGGCCTTTATGGAGAAGGGAAAGAATGAGGGAGAATTCTGAATCAGTTGAGGAAGGAGAGAGAGATGAAGGTCACATCGTGACAAATTGATTCAGCGAGTCCACATTGTGGAGGTTCATTTCTTGCATTGCAAGAGATTTTTTTTGGTGCATAATTGGAAACAGCAGTTTTTCACTGGAGACAGATTAGATGTTTAGTTAGTTTAACAGCTGACTGTTTTCCTCTGTCCATGAACCTGTGCCAAAAGAAATACCTCAATTCTGTGTTCCCCATTTCAATCATGCCGTGTTCACATAGCCAGTGTTTCTGCACACACAAGTCACATTATAATGCCTGTAGATTGGCTATGAGATTCACCACATGCAGTTGGTTGCATGTGTGATTATGGTTGTGTTATGATTTACTGTGCTCTAATCTAAAGTGTGTGTGGTGGTACAACCACTCCTATAGACAGCTATGTGTGTCCCTGGGTCTGTCCCACCCTGGCTGGTTGGCTGGCTGTGTCCGAGCACGAAAGCTGGCTGGCTGTGTCCGAGCACGAAAATAGCTTTTAGTTGGTTTTCACAACCAAGTGTCACTGTTGCGCAGCCTCACACACACACACACACACACACACACACACACACACACACACACACACACACACACACACACACACACACACACACACACACACACACACACACACACACACACACATTAACTGTATATATGATTATTTGGGGTGTTATAGTACAGTACAGTATAGAGGGACCCCCTGGGGACCCCCACACGGTAACTGTAATTTCTCATCTATTTCGGACGCGGGGCGGCACGCCGGAACTGGGCCGCCCCCCTGGGCGCGTTCCTGGGGGTCTGGATGTTCCGGGGACCCCCCAGGGACCCCCCCGGGGACCCCCACACAGTAACTCTGTCATTTCTCGACTGTTTCGGACGCGGGGTGGCTCGCCGGAACCGGACTGGAACTTCCGGGGACTCCCCGGGGACCCCCACAAGGAGTTGCACCACTCACTTCACACGCGTGTGATTTTAATATACATTCTCTGTTTTCTATCCAGTCTCCCTGTATTCCTAGATCTGCCTACAAGCCTTCTCTATTACATAGACTTATTGTCTCCACCAGGCCGAAGGCATGGGGATAGAGTATGTTTTGCACTCCGTCCGTGTGTGTGTGTGTGTGTGTGTGTGCGTCCGTCCGTCCGTCCGTCCTTCCTTCCTTCCGTCCGTCTGTTACCAGCTAATCTCCGGCACCGTTGGCCCGATCCATGCCAAACTTTGCACACACACTCTCTGGATGCCAACGACGAACCTCTGCCCCAAATATTCCTCAACAGCCTGTTATAGCGCCACCATGAGGCCGATTTAGGCAAAACACATTTCTGTAGATTACTCGTACACATTTTATCCATACATCACACAATTCGGTATACACTATCTCCATAGTCATGTGATCAACACGGATCTGCACCATTTCCCATCTTCCTTCCTGATTGGCTAAGATTCGCTTCCAAAGCTCACATGATTGGTCCGTTTCGAACAAAATGCCACAAATCACAAACACAGTGTGCAATTTCCGTGAAATTATACACGCACATTTCCACTAGGCCGAGGACGACATGCCACTATTTATTTCCCAAATCAGCCTCACGGTGGCGCTATAACAGGCCAATTCCTGTTTTACCTATAACTGCATTGATCTGTGTACAACTTTGTATGCGCACTCCCTAGAGGCCATGGAAAAACATTTTCCCTGCATCCCTCCACATCTGCCGGTTATAGCGCCACCATGAGGCCGATTTCTTCAAAACACATTGTTTATATTAGTCGCACAGATTTCATCCAAATCTCATGCAAATCGGTATACATGATCTCTGTAGTCATGTGATCAAGACGAGTCTGTTTGATTTCTCAGATTCTACACTGATTGGCTAAGATTGCCTTCCAAAGTCTTCAGGAGTGGCCCGTTTTGTACAAAATGCTGCACATGTCCTGCTCATCCAGAATTCTATCCTCAGAGATGCTATGAGTGATCTGGCTCTGCATTTCCTCAACAAAATGAAGAAAGTTGTTGCAAAAAACAAACAAACATGTTTATATCACTCCTAAACATTTTGCCAAACATCACACATACTCCTATCCTCCTGGTGGAGACCTGTGCCCAGAAGGGCACTTTTTCTAGTAATAGTATTGTGCTCGTGTGCAAGAGGTGGCCTTAAGTATCACAGGCCCGTTTCGCTCCAGCTATCCGTGTGGGCACAGTGTGCATTTGACTTCTCGTGCGAGTCGATCCCACATTCCAAAACCTCCGCAAGTGAGACTTTGACTTTGCTTGCCAAATATGGTGGTGCAGCATGCAGAAACAGAAGACTGAAACAGTGAGACGTGTTGTGTGACGATGTATTCCCCCTCTACAGATTTATGTTTATTCATGTTGTTTATTCCAGGGGTTCTCAACGTTTTTGGCCGGGGACCCCCGGAAATGCTTTGGCAATGTCTCGGGACCCCCGCCCCGCCCCCTCCCGACCCCCAATATAAATTGACTGCTACAATAACCTTAAACCATTTTGGGCGGGAACACCTTTTGGTGTTTTAAGCATTGTTATAATTTAGCTATTGAAAAATAGCAGATCTACAAGCTCATAGCGCGCCACCGAGTGGCGCGCTATGAGCTTGTAGGTCTGCTATTTTTGAAAAATCGTGAAAATAAAATTTTAAAAAAAAATCTTTTTTTTTAATTTATTTTTTTTAAATAATTTGGGGACCCCCTAAAATAATTTGGCGACCCCCCGAGGGGTCGCGACCCACGGGTTGAGAACCCCTGGTTTATTCATGTCGTTTAACTCTCTACTCTCCCACCTCACAGGCTCAGCCGATCCCCGATGAAATGTTAACTCGACAACTGGGCAACCAGGCGACCTTCAGCCCGGTGGTCACCGTGGAGCCGCGCCGGCGCAAGTTCCACCGTCCGATTGGGCTGCGCATCCCACTGCCGCCGTCCTGGCGGGAGAGCACTCGCGACGCCGGGGAGGGAGACACCACTAGCCTGCGCCTCCTCTGCAGTGTGATCGGTGCGGTCCCGCTCTGAATTTAAGGGGTTTCGATTTTTTTGAAAACTTTTGATATGATTAACTTAATGTACTTTTACTCAAGTGCATTTTGAATTCGGGACTTTTACTTGTAACGGAGTGTTTCTACATTGCAGTATTGATACTTTGAGTACTCTTTCCAGCACTGGTCTACTGGTGTGGTACCAGCTGATCATCAGCCTGTTGTAGTGAAGTGAATGGCGGGTATCAGGCAGACATTAAAGTCTAATCAGCGCATGTGCACATTACATTGTCAAGATAAAGTCTATTTATTTATTTTTTACCCAAAAGTGGACAGAGTCTCAAGGAGCTTTGAGGCTTTGGATTAGTTTAAGTACAGACTAATCCAACAAACGGCAGGCGAGAAACAAGTCAGAGACGAGACAGAATTCTGACTTGTGGAGAACAGGCACAATACAGGCCTATATGTACTGTAATTGGTTTAAATACTCAACAGTTCTATACATTGAAACTATACAAAGCCTCTGGTCAACAAATGGACCTGGCATCTGTTTACATAACATGCATCTAAATTACATTACAATTTAGGCACTCAGGGCTTAAACTTCTCAGTCCTGGGGACGGATTTCAGTCCTGAGGATTTCATAGCGGTCATTTTATGAGATCAGTGCAGATTCGCAAAAAATCTTTTTCAGTCTTGGGATTTTTTTTTTTGCTTTAAACCTTGGGCACTTAATCCAGTGTGAAAAACAACACAAGATAATGAAATAGTCAACCACAATCATAAGTAAACTAAGAACATATCATCTGTCAGTAACAGTTATGTCTACATAACACTATCTAGCCTTTGCATAAGCCTGCAAGGTCATTACAAATAGTCTAAAGTCTACACTTTTAGTCAAGAGTGTCTCAGTCACCAAAACAAAGCTAAGTTACACAGTATCACTTTTATTGCGTAAACATGGAGTTAACTCAATGGTCGCCAAGGACTTATTTAACTTCTTTTTCATGATGTCCTGGAGCGCCAAGGACGTGTTTTTCGTGTTTTATAACATGGTAAAAAAAAGATATATATATAAAAAATATATATATATCTAAAATGAAAAAAGATATATATGGTGGCGGTCTGGGACTTTTGGCGCCCCCTGGTGGCGGTGAATGAGTACTAACTTGATTACTGTAACACTAACACAATGTGGTTGGTGTTGTGCAGGTGGTACAGCGGCAGCCCAGTGGGAAGACATCACTGGGACCACCAAGCTCATGTACACCAACAACTGTGCCAACTTCACCACCAATGTCTCTGCAAGGTGAGGAACCTGAGTCACACCAACTTGACTCTACACAAATGCTCTTAATTTGAAAGGAGCAAAACCATTCATCAGCCCTGAGTATTTTTTACAACACCTCTGTTGCATACAGTTGGGTGCCACCGATATTGTCCCTTACCATTTGACCCATTTAGGCCTGACCTCAACATTTTAAAAAATCCTTCTAAATCCTCCAGTTTTCTGAAATAAATATTTTCACGATTTTTCAAAAATAGCAGACCTACAAAGCTCGTAGCGCGCCACTCGGTGGCGCGCTATGAGCTTGTAGATCTGCTATTTTTCAATAGCTAAATTATAATGTTTAAAACACCAAAAGGGGTTCCCGCCCAAAATGGGTTAACTGTCCTTTTGCGCAGATTACGCAAACCTCAGCAAAAAGAAAAGTACAATATCGATAGCCTCCAACTGTAGGTAGGTACATACAGTAGGTTTACATAGGTTTGCATAGGTTGCGTAGGTTTCACTATTTCCTTGGCGCCTCTGTAACACAGCAAAGACAGCAATCATGCAATATTGTAACACGATTACTGACTTTACACTATAATATATTTAGGGTAAAAAGTACTTAGAGGTAAATAAACCAACTGACAAAATTGCTAAAGTTATTATTTTGCTATACTAATTGCTCTGGGGAAAAGCAATCATTTTATTACACCCCTTTTTGAAAGCTATTGCCGATGTATTATTTTCTTTTTATTATTATTATTTATTCTTTTTCTTCCAGAAAATAATTATACATATATTATTATATATCCTTGGATATAATATATAAATGGACCCATAAGGGACCATTTGGTTACACTTGTACAGTTACAAATGTCACAGTTACACACAAGGATAAGACAGAAAGGAGGCCCATACTACACATATTGACGTCTATCCGTCCAGGTTCTGGCTGGCAGACTGTCCGCGTACGGCCGAAGCGGTGACCTTCGCCAACCTGCTGTACAAGGAGCTGATGTCAGTGCCCTACATGGCCAAGTTCGTGGTGTTCGCCAAGATGAACGAGGCACGCGAGGGGCGCCTGCGCTGCTACTGCATGACGGACGACAAGATGGACAAGACCCTGGAGCTGCACGAGAACTTCACCGAGGTGGCTCGCAGCCGAGACATCGAGGTAAGCCTGTGCGGTATTAGAAAAGCATGCAATATTCCATAACATAACATTGTTGATACCTCGATGACGATATGCAGTATATAGTAATGTATTTATGCTTCAGGTTAAGTTTAGCAAACCAAAGACATATTAATTAAATATGTAAAACAAATATCCAGCCTAACAAAAGGCAATATACTGCCTCTGAACTGTAACTTCCAGTTGCATTATTGTACATAGCCTAAATGCAATAATAATATTAGGCCTGCTGCAATTCAGGATGGAAAATTAAATTGTCCTTTTGGATTTGGGGAGAAGTAGTTTCATGAGGAGCGACAGGGAAGTACTTGATATAAACAGAAAACGTTCTGTTGAGAGGGGCGGAGAGGTAACCTGACTCCGCCAGATGGGGCAGCAGAGAGTACACTGCTGATTGGCCAGGCCGTTTTGTGGCCGGGCATCAAGTCTGCCTGAGAGTTCCCAGATGGGAGCAGGAGGGGGGAACCCAGTGTACTCTCTGCTGCCCCATCTGGCGGAGTCAGGTTAGCGGAGAGGAGCAGCTGTGCTCAACTTCCGTCTCCATTCTCCACTCCACAGTGCTTTGCTGATGGGATTGCTCAATGGGCAAATAGACATAATAATATGCCATTTATTTACCTTGATAAATCTACAGTATACCTTGCATGATGTTACCTTGATGAAGGTATATTTTCGATCTTGCAGCCTTTCATTGAGGTCAGCACTAGATAGCGGATAAAGTTAGAGTGAATTGGATTAAGACTGCAAAAAACAAAACAACCTGTATAATAGTGTACTGTTATTAGGAGGATAAAGCCCTGGAGATGCATCATCTCGTTTACAAGTCTACAATAAACAGAACAATTCAACAAATACAGTACATCTGTGCAAAAAGACAAAAGTCAGCATGCTGAGATAGTTTCTAGAGTTTAGTTGTGCCCAAGCAAATTTAGTGTCATGTCGCCCTCTGGTGGTGGCAGTATAGCTCTGCGAGAAAGACTTGACCTCAATTGAGATTTTTTTTTTTTTTTTTTTACTTTTTTTTTTTTCAAAATGGAATGAGCTTTGTTATCACATATTCTCCAACTGTAGCAACTGAAGCTTAGGCCGTCAGTTGTTAATGATACATTTTCTTGGGATTTAATCCAACCAGCAGGGGAGCTTTTAGGCCACACACCTGAGACCTGGAACGCATCCATGTCACGTTAGCGTTTAACCACATTAACCATTAACCCATTTTGGGCGGGAACCCCTTTTGGTGTTTTAAACATTATGTTATAATTTAGCTATTGAAAAATAGCAGATCTACAAGCTCATAGCGCGCCACCGAGTGGCGCGCTATGAACTTGTAGGTCTGCTATTTTTTTTAAATCGTTAAAATGGGCCTCAAATCTTTCCGAAAATTGTCATGATTTAGAAAACTTTTTTTTTTAAATTTCGACGTCAGGCCTGAATGGGTTAAAAGACCTTGTGCTTCCCTCAGGTGATGGAGGGCATGCCATTGTTCCTGGAGTGTTCTGGGAACCTGGTGCCCGTGAGGAAAGCCACCCAACAGCCGCGGAGCTTCAGCTTCCAGGCGTTCCGAGACAACCGGCTTCCCGTGTCTGTCAAGGTACTGTCACCCTATACAGTCTGTTCCTCTATTTCTGTCTCGTCTTCCAGTTACTCACATCTATACTGTTTGTGAATGTGTCATATCGTATTGTGGTTAGGTTGTGTATTCACTGTCTCTGTCGAGTTTTTAGAGACAGATTTATATTTAGTTTTGCACCCGTGTCCCACGGCAAAAATAGCTTATCTACAGTACAAGCTCCAGATGAGTTGCAAAGAGACTCAGCTCGCAGATCTGCTATTTTTCGTCAATCGTCAGAAACTTAAAGGTATATTCAGTGATTTCACTTAATTCAAATGTCACTTATTTTTTCTTATTTTTTGGATAATCCTCCCTACTATAAAGTGTGCTGACCATATAAGGAGTTCCTCCCTGTCCCCAGTTAACCCCTGGGGTCAAAAAACCCTAGTTTCGGTTTGGGCTTTGGGTGGCAAAGCCTTCATCCAATCAGGATGAGAGGGGCCTTCCTCCAATCATGATCGAGTGGGGCGGACCTTGGTGCACGTGCTTTTGGTCTGTTGTACTTCCCCCACTGTAGAGCGTGTGCATGTGCACATCTTGTTACCGGGTGGACCGGATTTTTTCCAAATCACCCAAATCACTGAATGCTCCTTTAAGTATGCTACACATAATATGAACAAGCCGATCGGCGGTTACAAGCCACGTTTTCTTTTTCTTTTTTGTTGTAATATACTTCTCTTGATACATCTTTATAAACAATCTGTGTTTGTGTGTATTAATATTATGTTTATCACTGCACACACAAATGTATATAAATCTACATAATAGAGATGGAGATAAAGAGATTTAGATGTCACAGAAAAAAGGAAATTATGCATACATTCAGATTTGAACATGTCCGTGTGAAGGATTTGTGTATGTGTAATTTGTGTAGGCCTATGTAGGATTGTCAGTTGTGTTCTGTGTGTTCGTATGTGTATTGACAGTCCATTCATAATGGATATTGTTGTTGTTGATTTTGCATCATATGTTCAATTGTTCATTCATAACTTACTT
Organism: Electrona antarctica; assembly: GCF_951216825.1. Classification (NCBI taxonomy): domain Eukaryota; kingdom Metazoa; phylum Chordata; class Actinopteri; order Myctophiformes; family Myctophidae; genus Electrona; species Electrona antarctica. Next base: position 39,306,169 of record NC_136797.1, read on the forward strand.
ACATGGACATTTTCATGAATCTGTATGTACATATTGTGTGGATAATGGTTATGCATAAAATAGGGGTATAATGGTACACTTATTTATACTGAACAGTTTCAGTACAGGGCGTGATGTGTAGGCTACCGATCCGAGTGAAACTAACCTGTAAATCTGAGTTCCCGCTTTAACACTTTTACCCAGTTAGGACGGGAACCCCTTTAGGGGGTTTCACCTTTCAACCCGGTAACCCCTAGTTGTTGCTATGTACAGTAAATAGCAAAATACAAGATTTTCATAAAACTTAGGTCTGGATTTAGAAGGTATTTTTAGAACCGGCCTCAGGTCTAAATTTTAGGGAGTGCACCATACAGTGCTACAGAGTCACCACGCTTAGCCCTGAACCCTGTCCGTCATGACGGCAGCCGAGATGTACGAGTTTGAAGACCTCCCTGTTAATTAATCTCCTGTGTATTCGGGAACACTTTGGTTTCTCTATGAAGTACAACAACGGGGCCAGACAAGTCGATCAGATGAAAGCAGTGTGGCAGCGTTGCTCCGTAGCACTCCAGTATGCTGCCGACAACACAACAAACATGTTAGCTAATTTAAGGAGGCAGTGCTGTGCTATTACATTATTTATTGGAGAACTTGGTTTGGAGTGATAATAGCAGTAGGTGTTTGTATCCGGGTAGCCTCGCCTTTGGACCACAAGTTCATGGGTTCGATCCCAGGCACCGCCAAATCAGCGAATGAGTTGCACGGCTTGGGTGCGGGAAGTACGGAGAGCTGATGGTAGGTGTGGCGCTCCACCTCAGCAATCAGCAAGCATTTTTACGGGGACAGACTGCCGCATGTTTCCAGCTGATACCGACAATAAGCTACTCCCGACCGACTTTTAAATTATTTTCTATTACAATATTCTTTGGACAACTTGGTTTGGAGCGGTAATAGCAGTAGGTTTTGTTACACCCCTAAGATATGTATGTGAATTAAAATACATTGTATTTTCACCTAAAAGTGCATAATTGTAAAAGCCTTAAGAGTTCCTTTATGTAATATGATTCTTTGGTTTGGCAGTACATCTTTCAGCACTTTTCAGCATTCAAACATCTATTAAACTTGAGCAGCAGCAGTCCTGTGACATTAGTTGCTCTTGGAAATAACATAATACTGTATGACAGGACTGGCGCTAAGTGTCTGGACTCTAGAAGAAGGTTTCAACTGTTGATATGTGAAAACCAACATGTCAACACCCAGTTGGATGTTTACACCACTAGAAAGCGGTTCGCTAAACAAAGATTTAAAATGTTTAATATGTAATATTTGATACAATATCGTATGGAAAATGTTGTAATATAAGGGTGTTTAGGGAAGCTTTGTTTATAGCCCTAAACTGTCTATAGTATTATGGCAGTTGTGGAATATTTAAAGGTATACACTTCACATTTTTTACTTATTTTTGTGTAATTGGTCTTCACTAATGCTCATTATAAGATGGAACAATTTCTGTCTTCTTACTCTGTCTCAGAGGAGGACTGCCTGCCTCGTGCATACCACCAGTGACATCATCGGTAGGCCGGTTTAGTAATTTAAAACGTCTTACCAGCTTGTGTGAAGCACAAGCTGGTCTATTCAGTCGCTGTGCTAGTAGTCACTTTCTCATCATTGGCTGTCCTTTAAGCCAATGGGGAGTCCACAGTGCCTTCTCATACTCTGAACGGGTCGTTGTCGCTGACTGACTGAGTTGCTGAATCAGTCAGTGCTATACGTTCACCTGAACGTCCACTCGAGCTATGGCATCACAAGTGCAAAAATAAAGTAAAGAGGGAAATGTGCATTGTTTGGTTCAATAATCGAAACATGTTTTTTTTAAACATGATTGATGAATCAAACCGAGAGCAATATTTCTTTTCTACTTTTGTTATTAATGCAATAATCAAATGGCTTCTATTTCAGCATGCTAAATTTCCAGGGAATTAGCTTGGAATACCCATCGAAGATGTCACTGGTAGGCAGGTTTCTGCACTGTCCACGGCCCTCCTCTCAGACACAGAGGGAATAGAAAAAAATGGTGCCATCATTAGTAAGGAGTAAGGACCAATTATGTGAAGATATATAGGTTGGAAATCGGTGAAGTGGTCCTTTAAAGGTGCTATACATTCATTTTTTATTTATTTTTTGTTTAAAGGTTAAAACTCTATATTCTGACAGTAATCTTTTCTATAGAGTGTTTGTTCGGTAACAGGGGTCTTTTATGAACAGAAAACATCATTTCCATCCAATGGGCTATATGCATCCAACTCTTCCGCATCGGCTTGGGCTGCTGCTGTGCTTCCGGTCGGCAGCCTACTCATTCATTGTGAACTTACGTTGACATGATGATATGATCTAAAACGTCTTAAATCTCCTATTAAAAACGGCAGTTCTTCCATGCTCCCACTCACTCTCACTGCTCACGCAGTGCACGCACTGACAGACTCTCTCCCCCATTAGCTTCTCTCTCTCTCTCTCTCTCTCTCTCTCTCTCTCTCTCTCTCTCTCTCTCTCTCTCTCTCTCTCGGCACGCACACACAGGCTGTGTGTGTGTGTGTGTGTGTGTGTGTGTGTGTGTGTGTGTGTGTGTGTGTGTGTGTGTGTGTGTGTGTGTGTGTGTGTGTGTGTGTGTGTGTGTGTGTGTGTGTGTGTGTGTGTGTGTGTGTGTGTGTGTGTGTGTGTGTGTGTGTGTGTGTGTGTGTACCCCGTGAGAGAGAGAGACAGACTGGAATGGCTTAGGGTTGACGACAGAGTACAGCATCTTGCAATGGGTCTGGTCCACAAGATTCGATACAGCACCAAGATACCCATGTACCTGTCTAAATACTTCCTTAGTGTCCACACCCATAACACCAGAGGGAGCTCAACAAACCAGATTGTGCAACCCAGATTCGGCACAAACAAGGGACTAAATTCTTTTCGCTCCTATGCCACCAAAATGTGGAACGCCCTACCAACAGTCATTAAGACATGCGAATCCCGTGACTCCTTCAAAACCGCTATCAAAGGGCACCTACGGACTGCTGCAATTCGAAACTGGCCCCCGTAAAACCTGAATCCCCCCACCCCTTTTTTCCCTCACTGTGTATATATATATATATATATATGTTTGTTTTTTTCCCTTTTTACCTCCTCTATGATGATTTCCTGTTTTTGGCTATATAGAGTATATTTGTACATCTCTAATTGTTATGATGAATTGAACATGATGGGCCCTATTGTAAACAAGTGTAATACTTTATGGTGTCGTCCACAGTTAACAGTTTTGTATTGAGTTGTGCTTGAAATGTACTGTAATTCTCCAATCTGTTAATAAATTCATCAATCAATTAATCAATCAAACGTTTTAGATCATGTCATCATGTCAAAGCAAGTAACAAAACAAACTACGAAAAACCATGACATCAAATAATCAAATGAAAAAGTGTGGTTTAAAGAACTCAACTTTATTCCTACAAAATCATGACCGTAAGTTCTCAATGAATGAGTAGGCTGCCGACCGGAAGCACAGTAGCGGGCCAAGCTGAATGTGGAAGAGTTGGATGCATATAGCCCATTGTGAGAGAGAACCCCACAAAGATCATTTTCAGCCTTTACAGGTTTTACAGTATAGTTACAGTTCTCTGCTCTCGTTTTATTTGATTTCAATGTATTTTCTAATCACTAAAGAGCTGAGAGAGATGGGGAGATCCCCGTACTGAACAAATATGCCATTACTATGGAAATATAGAGCTATCTTTAACACTTATTTTAACAAAATAATATCACTTACAGCATCTTTAACTTCCTACTAGAAAAACAATGGTTAAAGATTGTTTATTTGCCACCCCCTTCTTGTTTATGTTTGTGTGTCACTCACACCCTGAACTCATTTATTTGCTTCCATTTCTTTCATTATTTGTTTGCTCTAACTTCCATCTTTTTATGGAATGGCATTTTTGTTTTTATTTGTAAATCAATGTGCGTTCATCTCTTTGTTTGTCGGTGTCTGGCTTGATTGGTAATCCGTCGTGTGACAGAGTCGCGCGCCGAACGTAGCCGAACTATGAGCTCAGAACATGTCGCCACGCATATGCTGTGAGAGCTCGTACCGTAGATCGGCTATGTGAGTCGCGGCGACACCGACGTGCGACAAATTATGAATCAGCCTCACATTTGTCTATATGATATTACAGTATTATATCTGTGGTCATTATAGTCCTTTCGTTTACCTCTCAGTGTGTCCATCCCTCCAGTCCAGACTGCCATTTCTGTCTGTGTGATGTAGCCTATTCATCCATCGCAAACCAGATGAATGGCTTGTTCAGTACAGTGTCTCCACGACGGTGTATACTATAGCCTACCCATAACACAAGCTACCTGTACCAGTCTACCTGTGCCTACCTATACCTACCTACCTATCTACGTGCTCTGTTGTTGAACCGTGTGTGTGCAGTCCTATGTGCATGTCCTATATGTGACTTTCTCTCACTTTCTTTGCCTGCCTGCTTATCTTTGTGGCCTTGCCTGTCTGTCTGTCTGTCTGTCTGTCTGTATGTCTGTCTCACTGTCTCTCTTTCTCTCTCTCACGGGTCACTGTGTGTAACCGTCTGGTCTGACAGACGTCCAGGTAAAAAGTGCAGGTAAATCTCTCTCTCTCTCTCGCCATGCCTGTGGACTGCTTCCATATACCCTGTACCCCTCCTCCTCCCCCCCTCCTCCTCCCTCCTCCCCCTTGCTCCTTGACCTGTGTTACTGCTCCGCGCACCCACGCCACTACAGAGAGTTCTCATGCCGGGATTTGTTGTGCTTTTTCTTCTCCCTCCTTCTCTACTGCTTTCCATTCTCTTCATCTCTCTCTCTGATGTTCTCTGTCTCGCTCTCTGTCTGTATTCCATTTACCCCCCCCCCCTCTCTCCTCCTATCTCCCTCTCTGCCTCTCGCTCTCTCTCTCTCCACTTATCACTCTCTCAGGTCAGAGACAGCAACAAAGATGCCACTGGGTTCTTGTCCTTCTTGCGAAAGTCCACCAAGTACGAGGAAGCACAGCACGTGCTGTGTAATCTCAACATCGCCATGCCGCCCTGTGTCAAGGTGAGTGCACACATGCACGTGACATAACACAGAGTTATACTTACAGTTGGAGGCCATCGATATTGTCCTTTTCTTTTTGCTGAGGTTTGCGTGATCTGCGCAAAAGGACAGTTAACCCATTTTGGGCGGGAACCCCTTTTGGTGTTTTAAACATTATAATTTAGCTATTGAAAAATAGCAGATCTACAAGCTCATAGCGCGCCACCGAGTGGCGCGCTATGAGCTTGTAGGTCTGCTATTTTTGAAAAATCGTGAAAATATTTATTTCAGAAAACTGGAGGATTTAGAAGGATTTTTAAAAAATTTGAGGTCAGGCCTAAATGGGTCAAATGATAAGGGACAATATCGGTGGCACCCAACTGTACACGTGACATAACACAGAGTTATACTTAGCTGTGCGGTGGTGTTGCACACCGAAAATAGCAGATCTGCATACTCATATGCTATTGGTGTGCGACACAAGCGCACACCTAAGTATAAGTAAATCAGGCTAAAATCATACTCCTGGTTTAAAGACTTTTAACTCTAAAAATCTTATATTTAACCATGAAAGAACCTTTTTTGTTGTGAGGACAAGGACAATTATTGTCCTCACACTATCTATTTCTCAAATGCAACTCTACCTTTGGTCCTCCATTTGGGACCCCACAGCTATAGTAATCCATGTACGCATGTAGCCTAAGATTTAGACTCTCATAGATGTAGGTGTACAGTAAATATCTCAAATATCTCAAAACACGGATTTGAAAGAATTCATAATATTTTCACTTTTGTGACCGCCTTAGGTTGCTGGGAGTGAAGAGCGTCGGAGAACACTGACCCCTCTGGCCCTGAGAGAGCGCTACAGTGCCCTGAACGAGCCCGGCCTGGGTGAGTGTCCCTTTGCCTGACCGACGTGGGTCCTCTCTCTCCCAGTGTGTAACTATCCATGAAGGAGAAGGACCCTGAATGTTGCATTGACCCTCTGCCCACACCCACACCCCTCCTTCCGCTTCCCTCTCCACCCTATCTCTATTTCCACCTCTCTCTCGTGTGCACGCATGGCACAAAGACTTGAGCCTTGGATGCAACGCACTGCTGTACTACATCAGAGTTCTTTGCAGCGCGGCTAGGCGAATTGAATGTATGCGCAAAGATGGGGTAGCCTTGCCTAACCGAAGCCAAAATAGCTCCATGGCAAAATGGCTAACTAGCCTTTTTTTTCTTTTCTTTTTTTTCCTTTCCTTTATGACTGTCCTGGTAGCCATGGTGACTGATGATATGGTTTTGCATGGCACTGGTCGCTCCACTGCGATTTCCAACGGCATGGCAGCAGATGTATTTTACCATAGCTTAGCACCGAGAATGTGCAGGACCTCGCAGTGGAGCTACCGTAGACAGAAGAGCCTTCCGATTGGGTCGGCGACAAATCAGCCGAGAGTCCAGAGTTGTGGTTCTGGTTGGTTTGAATGACGATGGTGCAAAGGAGGAAAGGCCTTGGGCCGATTCATACTCCTATTTTACTGCTGTTTCGGCGCTGTAGTGCCGAAATGATTTCGGCTCGCCAGAAATTTTCAGTAGCACCGAAGAGCCGACTTTAGGACGGTACCCGCCCCCCCGAACCTCAAATGACGTCACATTGTAGGCTCTACAGAGCCGAACCCACTTTTATTCGGCTCTAAAATAGGAGTATGAATCGGCCCCTTTTCTGTCTAACAAATACTCAGCACTGCTACATTGCACCACAGTCCCTCTACGATATATTGAATGCTACATAGTAGATGGGACTGTAGCGTCTGTATGATATTTCTATCTAACTACCCCACTATTTTAACCTACACTTCCACTGACCACGGTCTGCAAACCCTGAGGTTCGTATGGACAAAGAAATACACTACTATTTTGTGGTTAATGCCTATTCCCGTCTTTTGCTTTTGTTGAGGTAAGTATTTGTCGTTGAATTTTAACAGCAACTGCCTGAACCCTAGAGTTCTGCAGAAATAGGTGAGCATTCTGCGAAAATCGTAGATCTACAATTCACAATTAGTCGCAACATGATGTGCTGTGAGCTTGTAGATCAGGGGTGGGCAACTTTGACGATGGAGAGGGCCACTATATTTCCACACTCACTCCCTAGGGCCATATATTACTGTCGTCGCAAAAATAGCCGATCTACAAGCTCAAAACGCGTCGCGCTGCGACGCGTTTTGAGCTTGTAGATCGGCTATTTTTGCTATATTCGAATTGAAATGTCGAATTATTTTTTACTATTTTTGAATTGGAATCCTGAAAATTAACATTTTTATGTAATTTCAAATGCCTTTTAATTATACTTGTGTTGAGCAATGAGCTACTAATTTAGACTGAAGTAATTAAAGCGGGTCATGTTTGCATGTTGTGGAATTGTAAACAGCTGAAACCAATATTATATCAGTATTCTGACATTAACCTGAGGGCCGCATTAAGTGAAGGTGGGGGCCGCATGTGGCCCCCGGGCCGCCAGTTGCCCAGCCCTGTTGTAGATCATAGTGTATTATAATTCTAATAGTTGAAACAGTTTTGTTATTAGATTTGTCCTAAAGCATCAAATGACTTGTGATGTAAATTGACATAATCACAGTATGTAGTTTAACAGTTATTGTATATAAATTATTATACATTATTATAGGGTTAGAATTAACATGGGATGCATAGGAAATGTTCTAAAAATATTACAATCATGAAGTAGTATAGTAATTGACTTTTTAGTTATTATAAAAGGTATTAAATGTGTGGATTGCAATCAATCGGTCAATCAATTGAATTGTATTGTCACAACACAGATGAGGTTAAATTCTTCATTTATGCAGCAGATTTTCACTGTTGCTGTTTAAATTGCGAATAGCTACTTATGAGTATTTATAACACATTATATGCATGGGGATGTATAGCAATTGTTACCCAAAAGGATTTGTGATTTTGTAATGACAAAGACAGCTTGGTTGTTTGCGGAATTGTTACAATGTGTTCAGATCGGACACAAAGATATTTGTTTGAGAGTCGCGCGTGACTTGACAGACATGACCAAGGCATGTCATCATGAGATAATTTTTTATTGAGCGCCTAATATTGAAGCTACTATATGGTAAATATAAAAGAGGCTATTCTGAATCAATTTTAAAAAAAAATATATATATATATATATATATATATATATATATATCAAAGACGTCAGCGGCAGTAAATTAATGTTATTCTGTATGACATGTTGTGACGCTTGCCTGAAGACAGCCAGTTGAAAAAACACACTTGTTGGTTAACGATGACGTATATATTTTAGTCATGAAAACAGTGATTGACAACAACATTCAAGACATTAGAAATATATTTTGGCATCTGGTCTGAACACACCTTTAGAGGAAATCGAAACATGGTTTCTTCTACAATCTCTGTTACAAAACCAGGTGTGCCTTGGCTTGGGTACTGTATACTTTGTGCACTGCACACCCAATACAGAAATATTTTTAATCACCTGGTGTAGTTTGGGCAAGCCATTATACAGTAGGCAAAGATTTAAACATTTTCTAAATATATCCTGATGTGTAAACTGTAGATAGCTGTAGATTATTTTCTGCTATGAATACAGGTGTGCCTTGAGATTTTGACTTGCCAATTGGGCTCAAAACGTTTGAAAACCACTGCTCTACGGTGTCGTGTGTGTGTCTATCTGAGTGGAGTGTTGTTTCTATTCAGCTGCAGTGAATCTGAATGCCATGGAGAGGACGGAAGTCAAGATCGGCCTCATAGCTGAGCAGCTGGGTCTGAGCTGGGCAGGTCAGTTCTGTGTAGGAGCTGTAGTATGCAGGAACAAATGTTTTCTGAAAATGGCTGTGCTTCTTCCCTCTGACGCCCGTGTATGTGTTTGTGTCTCCCTTGTCAGAACTGGCCCGGGAGCTCCAGTTTGGTGTGGACGACATCAACAGGATCCGCGTGGAGAACCCCAACTCCCTGCTGGATCAGAGCTCTGCCCTGCTCAACCTGTGGGCCAGCAGAGAGGGCAAGAGGGCCAAGAGTAAGTCTGACACCAATTTCACTGACACCAATTCAAGACATGCTGACTCTGTGATGTAGTGGATGTGTTGTGTGTTGTTAAAGACCTGCTGACTCTGTGATGTAGTGGATGTGTTGTGTGTTGTTAAAGACCTTCTGACTCTGTGATGTAGTGGATGTGTTGTGTGTTGTTAAAGACCTGCTGACTCTGTGATGTAGTGGATGTGTTGTGTGTTGTTAAAGACCTTCTGACTCTGTGATGTAGTGGATGTGTTGTGTGTTGTGTAATTATTAGGATGGTGGAAAGGGATGGGGGGATGAAGGGTGGGTAAAGGGAGAAGGGTGGGGGAAGGGAGAAGGGTGGGGGAAGGGAGAAGGGTGGGGGATATTGAGTGTTGGTGTTGATTTTGTGTTGCTTGATATGGAAACTTGATTCTATGTGAAAAGTAGTAGTACTGTTTGCACATTCAAATACGACAATTCTGTTCTATCTGCTCTCATTAAAAGTGTGTAAAAGTGTTAAAAGAGCATTGATGTACCCCATGCATGTGACAAGATGCAGTCAGAGAATGGCATATACCTCTGTGTTTACACTGTGTGTGTGTGTGTGTGTGTGTGTGTGTGTGTGTGTGTGTGTGTGTGTGTGTGTGTGTGTGTGTGTGTGTGTGTGTGTGTGTGCGTGTGCGTGTGCGTGTGTGTGTGTGTGTGTGTGCGTCTCTCTCAGTGGAGAGTCTCTGTGGGGCTCTGAGGAACATTGACCGTTCAGACATTGTGAGTTCTCTGGAGGCTCCTCAGACGGTGCCTGGTTCCTCAGAGGACGGCGCCTGTCGACTGTCCGCCTTGTCCGGCGACTCTTCCCTGCTCTCCATCAATGGTAAGACACATGAACACACACACACACACGCTTTAGTCTGCAGAAATAATAATAATAAACGATCAGCAGCACCGTTTCTAATAAAATAAAGACAGATCAGCTAAGTTACGATCAAATATATGAACATTGGATACGTTGAGACTTAACTTAATAGATTGGTTTCATTAGGCAATTACAGCTCAACTAGAATAAAACAAAGGGCAGAATATTTTAACATCTTACTCTGGTGTCCAGCCTGATTTGCTGCCAGTTAGCCCAGTTGACCCTTACAAGTCTGTAACTCTGACAGTATACACATGGAACCAAATGGACCCATTAGGGACCCATTAGGGTCCATTTGGTTCCATGTGTATACTGTCAGAGTTAAGGGGAGGGACATGGAAATGTAAAAGTGAGAACCATTGCTCCTGCAGTGTCCAGGTAACAGCTAATTCACCTTGTCTCTGTTGCTCCACAAGAGGTCACGGACACAAGGTCGCCGCGCCTAGTCCACAGGCCACGCGTTATTAGACCGCCGTTTTTCAGAATGGGTAAGTTGAAGCAGGGCACTATACTGTAGCTCGGGGCTGCATGGACGTATGCTACTCTTGATGATGCTGCCGATGTTGATGATGAATATCTTGAGTGACCCCTCCCCCGAGCAATATTCTTTCGAGTGATGTTGACGACGCGCTGTTGGGGAATGGTGTGATCCCTCCCACCACCACCATACACCCAGGCACGCGGTACGGTTGCCAGCATGCGTGTAGTCCGTGTACGTAACAACACCATCGCACTGCGTACCCATGCATTCCCCCGGCCGGCAAAGGTGGCACAAGATCATTCTTTTTGTGTTGCAGTTCTTTCACACCTCATGTCTTCCTTTTAGCCCTAAACATGATGGTTCAACCACAGCCTTGATATATGAGGAACGAGGATGTCACCCTGCTTCACACAGGATAGCTCAG